>NC_051064.1:20772500-20784500 GCF_004664715.2 Peromyscus leucopus | reverse complement strand
CTGTAGATCTCTGAACCAGACAAGCAACAGATTTAGACAGGGAGAGAACAAACCAGTCAGGGCACCCCAAAACATTCTGCAAACATGAACACACCTTTCTCGGTTTAAACTATTCCACAACAAGGCTGAGGAAGCTTACTTCTCAAAGGGCCTCTGCATGGGTAATGTTTGAAAAGAATCCTGGTCCAGACTGGGGGAAGGATGAGGTCTTGACCACCTGGGAACAGGTTTTTCCCTGTGTGCTTTCTTCTGCTCCTTCTGGTTTCTTTGCTGCCCGTACCCCAATTTCCACCCCAAGCTCAATGTAACACTTGACTCTTCACAGTATCTCATTACTACCTTAAAAAAAAAAAAAAAAAAAAAAAAAAAAAAAAAAAAAAAAAAAAAAAAAAAAACCACCTAACTGGTAATTACAATTTAAAACATTTCTCTAGGGGGAGCCCTGGGCTATTGCTGGCTGGTAATCTCTCAGGAATGTCAGAAAGAGGGGAGGGGTCTTAATTTTTTAGAAACTTCAGAGGCAGAGGCTCCTGGCCCTTTCATCCTTTCCCTGCTTGGGGCCTGGCCCTTTATCTCCATCCTCCTGCGGGGCTACCATCTCCCCTCCTGAAGAGCGCTTCCACTTTTTAGGTCCTTCCCGCCTCCTCTTTCCTTCTTACCTTAATTATAGAGTTCCCACCCTCGCCATTAAAAAAAAAAAAAAAAAAAAAAAAAAAAAAAAAAAAAAAAAAAAAAAAAAAAGTCTTTGCCTTAGAAGGAGGTGCTGGAATTTTTGACAAATTCTGTTTAAAGAAATCAATGAGAAACAGACATGAATGACAACGATCTTTGGGGTGGGCTACTTGCAGCCTTGGGTCCTGCACCTCCCTGTCACCCGGTCAGAGCTAGGCCTTGCGGTTTCTCATTATCCTTCACGGGGTTCCACAGGGACTAATTCCTGTCATTCCATCCATACCAACTCCTTTCCCCACCAGCAACCGTCAAGGCATCCGGAGACCTGAGTCCACAGCGGTGGCAACTCCCAGTTCCCTGTCCTGCTTGAGGCCAGCACAGAGCCGATAAATTCATGGGAGTGCACAAAAGAGAGAAGGAGGCAGCTTGGGCCCCCGTCTCTCAAGCTTCTCTAAGGGCAAGACCCCTCCCGACTCCCATATTTCTTTAGCCAACTCCCCTAATACTTCCTGTGCAGAAGCCAAGGGTGTCAGCTATGATGTGACTGGAAAAGGCCCAAAGACCCTACTTAGGAAAAAGCAACCATTCTGAGATGTGAACAAAAGTGATGGGCTCTTTCTCTCGCGTTTCCTTCCGCCTCCCCAGCCCACAAAACACTTGTGAACAGATACGCATCTTTCCTCCTTCCATCTCCTATCAAAACCAAGGAGACACAAAACCCAAAGCCACAATAATAAAGAAAAGAAAAGAAAGAATCCTTGTCTAGTCTTTCCAGGCTGGCCAGGCAACCCTTAGCTGCTTCTGGGTTGGCGAGTGGAAGGTTCTGGGAGGGCTGAGGCTGCCTCCTTGTCCACTGCGCCTACTTTCACGCTGTCCCCCACTTGTGGCCTTTTCCAGGCCAGCTCCTGCTCCGCCTCTCCGCATCCGCAGACAGGCCTCCTTCCATGGTCCCTGGCCCAGGCAGCGGGCGGCACCGCTACCTGCAGCCGCAGGACTCCACCACCATGTCCTCGTACTGCTTGTAGACCACATTATTGCCCGCGTCGATGTACAGGATGCTGATGGGAGTCAATTTGGTAGGAACGCAGCAGCTGGGCGGGGTGGAACCCGGGTCCATGGAGTTCATCAGCGTCTGGATGATGGCGTGGTTGGTGGGCTCCAGGTGCGAACGCAGCGGGAAGTCGCACACGCCCTCGCAGTGATAGGCCTCATACTCTAGGGGAGCGATAATCCAGTCGTCCCAGCCTAACTCCTTGAAATTCACGTGCAGGGGCTTTCTGCTGCAGCGCAGCCTGGACTTCTTGCCGTGTCGCTTGCCGTGGCGGCTGGCGAAGGCGGTGCGTCGCCGCCGGCGGCCGGGCGAGGGCAGCCAAGGCCCGGCGTCTGGGGCGCCCGACGGCGCTGGCCATGACCCCTCGGCTCCCGCAGCCTCCGCAGAGCCCAGCTGCTCGCGCATCTCCGCGAACAGGTTCTTGCGCTGGGATCTGGTGAACACGACGAGCAGGGCGCGCTCTTGGGGCGGCCGCACCCTCCGGCCGAAGCCCAGACTCCGCAGGTCCAGGGGCGGTGGCTGCTGGGAACCCCTTGCTCGTGCCTCGGTGTCCCCGGCGTCCAGCTCTCCCCAGGCTGCCCGCAACTCCAAGCACAGCTGCTTCCACGGCTGAGGGCGCAGGCCCTGCCACACGTCGAAGACTTCCCAGCCGGCCTGGGTTGGCCCCTGAAGATCCAGGGTCCTGGCGTCCAGCAGCAGTGTGGACAGACAGGGGAAGAGCTGCACGTGCAGCGGTCGGGCCGGTGACCCCCAGGGTGCTGGGGATGCCTGGCGATAAAGCCTCAGCTCTGCGCCCACCAGCTCTTCTTTGTCTGAGAGTGTGGACACATCAAACAAATACTTCTGTCTCCGGAGAGGAGTGTGCGAGAGATCGTCTGCGAGATAAAAAATAATTACAGTCAGTTTCACTTACCGAGAGATCAGCCCGGTGCTCTTCAGCAGTCCCCAAAGGAAGTGGGAAGGAGGGGGCAGGCAGCCAGGGAGTCCAGTTCGGCCGCCCAACCACCCCCAGGCTCACCGCCTGGACCATACACTGCGTGGGGAGGAACCCCACCAGACAGGACCCCTTCTTCAGCTCAGCTGCTGCCTGGGACAGAAGTCTGTACTCCTGTCCCTGGGCTCCCCCTCAACGGGGTGTGTAACCACTAATATGCCCTTGTGGTCGCAAGCCTGGGCTGCGCTTCCCCAGCACTTCTGTCCACGGGATCTCATCATTACTGCCTCAGATGTAACCTCTTCCAAGTGGCCATCCCAAACCACCCTGATCCAAAGCAGCCTCCCTGGGCCACTGTCTCGGGACCTTGGCTTATTATCTACAATTTTCCCATCTATATTTGTGACGCGGTCTTTCTTCCCCAACCACCAGACACCCTTTCACCAGTCCATAGAAGCAAAGACAATAGCAAGACCTTGCTTACCCCAGACCCAGGGCCATGGGTGACCTAGTGTATATGCAGGTCAATAGGTGAGAAACTTGTAGAACAGTGATTTTCAATTTGCCTTTAAAGTGACAGAGTCTGCTTATCTAATTGATTAGGTATCTAAGAACAGGACCTGAGCATGAAGCCTTTGTGTGCTTACTGTGAACCTCTTTCCTTTAGACGCCAACGTGATTTATAGGTACAGCTTTCTATAAACCCACTAGTCCGGGGTCGGGTTGCTACCCTCCACACAGGGTTGTGGGGACATTGTGGGCCCAGCATGATGCAGACTGAATGAAGGGTTGCTGTGCCACTCCTCTCTTTTCCAGTCTTCCTCCCTCCTTCCAACAGATGAAAGAGTGATACAGCTTTCAGAAGTGGAGACGAAGCGATGAACAAACTAGCCCGCGGGACTTAACGCCCACTGAGATCTTCAGCACAAGGGAAACAGGCATTCCTGGAAAGAGAAACCCTCAGACAGGGATACCTAGTCACAGGCGTGGCATGCCCCACCCCTTGCCCCACCATCCAATCTGATGCTCTGTTTTGCAATGAATCCCAAAGATTCATTCTTCGGTTACAAGTGAGAAAAAGATATTTGTGACACACACAGACTGGCAGACTTTAAATTCCAAGGCAAATTCTTTAGGAGGAAGGGAAAATTAGACTCCTTTTCTGACACATTTGTGCACGCAGCCAACATCACTTCAATGTGCAAGGCGGAAAGCTAAGCAGATTCTCCTGGGCCGCCTTCCCACAGAATGTTTACAACCCAGCATTACAAGAATCCCCAAAGCCCTCTGCTCTCCCCAGAAGCTAGTAAAGTTTGCATCAATTTCAATAGAAAAAGTATGACCCGGTCCAGTCCAGCCCTCACTGCCTGTCCAGATGGAGCCTGGGGACATATAACCCAAGGATGCTGGCTCTGGAACCTCAGCCACACCCAGCCAGCACTCTGGGCTAACTGCTGGCCCGCTGCCTCTGCGGCACAGGCCTCCACCTGAGAAAGAGTTGTGAGGGGTTAGAGGGGTGGAAAGGGGAAAGCTGCCTCAGGAAGTTGATTTATGGAAGCCAAGACCTTCAAACCAACCAGTGGGGAGTTAACACACTTGCTCTTCCTTCGTAGAAAGCTGTGTCTGACAAGGGTGCTTAGCCATGGCCCAGATCTTTGTATTTGTCATCCTAGGCTTCACTTTCCTGCCCCTGTCCTCGTCCAGGCTGTGAAGGGGAAGACACACTGCAGACACACGCTGCAGTGTTGTGAGGGCTGATACCGTCCTAACCTTGCTTCCTATGCATAATGTGATGGGGTAGGTAAGTACTGTTCCCATTTCTATGGTGGGAAAATCAAGACCTGGGGGAATTAATTATCTAAAATAAGTGATGAAGTCAGGGGCAACGTTTAAATCTACTTAGTTCCCAAGCTTGAGTGTTTAGCCATGAGTCCCATTGCCTCAGCACTAGGGGCCAAATATGGAATTCTGGAAGCAACCAGGAGTGGTTAGGGGCTAAAGGTAGGGGTACAGACAAAACCGCATTCATAGAGTTTGTTGGGAATAAATCCTGGCCTCCCTTGGGAAATGGTTTCCATCTCTGTTGTCATAGTTTGATATACCTGGTTGCTGTCTAGAGAACATGGGCAGTTACAAAGAATTCATTTCTTTACCTCTCCTGCAATATGGAGAGAGCATCCTTCTTTTGCTCCCCTTATTTTTTTGTTTTTAAGAGTAAGCTAATAAATGGTTAGTCTGTACAGCTGAGTCAAGCTGAGATGGGCATCTGTAGAGACCTGAAGATCTGAAGATGCTTCAACCTTGAGTTGTCTGGTGACCTCCCTTACAAAACTATCCTACAAAAACAATTCTAAGACCCAAGAAAGACTGCAAATATGGCCTTCTGTCTCTATCTGTTCCCCTTTCTTCCTGTATTAGTTTACCTCATGATTGGAAGGGTCCTACCTGGGCACTTACAGTCACCCCAGTTCACAAGTCACACATCCCAGGCAAACACACACATGAGAGGTATGAGCCTCTCTTGAGAATGCTGGGAAAGAAGCTGCCTGGACCATCTGGGTAAGGACCAGAATTCTGGGTCCAGGAACCTGGAGCTCAGTCTAGGTCAGTGATTGTTAATAACACACACACACACACACACACACACACACACACACACACACACACACCAAATACAAAAAAAATAACCTAGCATTATGAATATTTCATTGGAACTTGTTAGAGACAAACATCATCTCAGGCTTCAGAGGCTTGGGGCTGCCTTTCTAGAAACATTCAGATGATGCTGATTCTGATGATGGCTCAGGGACTCACTCTGAGAACCACTGATATAGGTAGGGATTTGATTTCCCATTGTTTGGGGAGAAGAATCACTGCAGTAGAGACAGCAAAGCACCCAACTGTCGGGATCCAAGGCAGTGCCACTAGGCCATGCCATCTCTCTCTAGAATCCTTCTAGTTCATATAACCACTCTCATATTCTTCTGATAATTTCATCCACGTGCCTTCTCAACAAGTCTCCAGAGCCTCTCTCTGACTCCTGAGCAGAGGACTCAAGAAGGTAGCTGCTCTCTACAGATGCCCTCCAGTCCACATTCCCCACATGTTTGAACCTGCTTTGGAGCCCTATGCAGCAAAGACATAGTCAAGAAGAGGCATACCAAGGGTCTGGAATGCAGAGACCACCATGCACAGTTACTCTGCAAACCCTCTACCAGCTCACCTGGCAACCCGAAGCCTGGCCAAGCTGCCATGAGTCACCTGTGGCCAGGAATCTTGTCCTTTGCACTGCCTTGCACACTCCTCATCCCCTAGTAAATCGTATATAAATACAGGTGATGTCATCATATAATTCCATTCCATGTATAAATGTGCACTATTGGTTTCTAAATCTATGGCACTTTCTCTCCTAAAAATGAGTTCTCTGCTTTAGTCTCTAAATTGGAAAATGGTCAATAATTCACCACAAGACACTTCCATTTCATCAAACTAATCAGTAACAGCTCAGCTCCCACTTCAGTTAACTCCGTGTTCTTGAGTATTGGACTCACAAATTTTTCAAGATACAACTGCAAGATTTCTTTTTCATTTTTCCCTGGAACATGAGTAGAAAAGAGGAGGAGGAAGAAGAGGAGTCAGATGTAACTGAAGAAAATCCTTCACATGTAGCAAATTGGCAATAATACAATAATTCAATAATACAGGCAAACCTCATACTGACGCTTCCCATGTGGGGTGTTTGGGGTTTTGTTTGTTTGTCTAACTGTTTGTGAAAAGGTATCCTATGTAGTCCAGTCTATGTAGGCTGGAGTGGAATTCTCCATGCTCCTACCTTCCCCTGGGTAGTACTATGATTACATCATCAATAGCTCCTAGTACAGGGGCTTATAATTTAAAAAGAAGGATGGGGAGCAATTATAGGAAGGGACTTCCTTAGAAAGGCAAGAGCCCAAGGCTAAAGTAGGCACAAAAATGAATGAAGGACTCTAGAGGCAAATGCTAAAATGGAGAGGAAAAGTTGGGGTCATGAGCTTAGTATACAAGGCAGCATATTCCTTGGTACCCTCAAGTTAATTCTCCCTAAGGGGTTGCCTCCCAGCCAGCTTGCATAGGATTTCTAAAAACTTGCAGAGAGGAAGGGACCAGAACTGTGTTTTCCCAAGACATCACTAGAATCTTATACAGCTTAGGTCCCTCTTGAAGATTCAAATTGGATTTGCTTTTTCCAGTGACCAGAACCAAGAGTGTATGTGTGATTCTCAAAGGTCCAACAGGCCCTTCACACATTGATTGGTTTCTCATTCTATAAATTAACTGAGACTCTGAATGGATGCTGGTCAGACTCCAGCAACCTCCTCCATGGCCTGGCCATGTCTCCTGTGTCTTGCAGAGGCATAAACCTGTAGTTAGTCTACAGCTCAGAAAGCTCAGATTATGTGACCTTTCCCACTCACACACCCTAAGTAGGATTAGGTCTTGGGGTGAACAGATAATCAATAATCCATCTTTGCAAAGAACACTCCAGTACTCTTTGAGACTAAGCCTCTTTCCTGGCTTCCAGCTTATTGTAGACCTGGAAGTAGTTTTGGGTGCTAACTGGACACTCATGGAACTCATAAATTTGATGTCATCTCTCAGGCCCCTTCATCAAGCATTCAAGTTCTACTCCACTGTTCTATTCAGTTACAGGGAACAAACTTCAGAACGCCAAGACTTAGCTTAACATCATGCAACTGGCAATGGATCATGCTAGTTCCAAGAGAAACCCCCAGCTCTTAGGACACACCCCTCTACATGGGCCTTATTTGTGCAGTGGAAGGAGAGGGAGGGGAAGCCTGCCACCATTCATTTTGAGGCCTCAATGTGATCAACACTTGACTGGGCTTCAGTTTCCCCAGGATGGGTCACCCTTTTCTTTATTAAATGGAAATTGTCCAAGCTCAGACTTCACAGATGTGTCCGGAGTCACTTCTGAGGGTCTGAGATTCAGCACCAACCTGAAGTATCAGGCTGTACTCAGGAAGTCCCTCCCTATGGTGTGTGAAGGCCTGTGGGACAATCTATGCTTGGCCTAGTTACTGTGCCCCTATGACACAGCTGCCTCCTTGGCAGCTGAGATCTCATCCTTGCAAACTCTGGCCCTTTGCTAAACATTCTCACTAAGAAAATGTCTTGGGGGCTGGAGAGATATCTCAGAGGTTAAGAGCACTGGCTGCTCTTCCAGAGGTCCTAAATTCATTTCCCAGCAACCATATGGTAGGTCACAACCATCTATAACAGGATCTGATACCCTCTTCTGGCCTGCAGGCATACATGCAGACAGAGCACTCATACCAAAAGAAAGAAAGAGAGAGAGAGAGAGAGAGAGAGGGAGGGAGGGAGGGAGGGAGGGAGGGAGGAAGGAAGGAAGGAAGGAAGAAAAAAGAAGAAAAAGAAAGTGTGTTGGGAGCAACTGACACAGATCTTGTGCATGTTCTCACTTGACCCCAGAACTATTGTAGACCACCCAGAACAACAATGGTTGTCATAGCAGACACTAATGTAGTACTTACTATGTGCTGGGCACAATCTCAATCCTCAGCTTATGTAATCTTCATAGCCATCTGTGAGCTGATGGTTACACATTGTGGTGTGTGTGTGTGTGTGTGTGTGTGTGTGTGTGTGTGTGTGTGTGTGTAAGTTAAGATTTCACATTGTACCCCATAAATATATGTAAATATTATGTCAACTAAAAATTTTAAAAATGTATTTTAAAAAACCACCTGTGAGGAAAAGCGATAAGCAGGAGAAGGTAATGCCAGGAGAATAAGATAAATATTCCATGTTTTCTCCATTTCTGGAATTTATAAAGATGTATCTGAGGCATGAGACGGAAAGAGGACTGCATGTATGGAAGGGACAGGCGAGTTGGAAATACAGGACAAGGGAAGGAGCTGAGGAAAGTGCAGTAGTACATATATAAAGATGTCACAGCAAGCCCGTTATTCTGTACAGTAAAATAATAATAAAGTGACTTTTCTAAATTCACCTCTTAGAAAAGTATTGTTACAAATCAAACCCCAGGGAGCTTGACAGTGGATGGCCAAGCTGGCAACTCAGCCCCTGTACCTGTGTCACCACCTTGAACACAACCCTGATCTCTGTGCACAGGGAAAACCCTGAGAGGATTCCAGCTCTTCCTCACTGCTCATACCAGGAAGGAGGGGAAACACTGTTCTCCAAGAGCCATCCATCTCCTAAGCAGTATAGCTGAGAGATCACCAACACCATGACTTTCGGAAGACAATATACAAACAAATCTTGTTTCTCTTCTACAAAGTGGACATAATGATGGCAGCTCATAGGGCCATGGAAGGGACAAATACAAGATGTGAGAAACTTCTGAGGATGTTATACAATGTGTGACCATTTAGAGTCTGAAAGGCAGTTTATTTCAATCCTTATCTGTGACTTAGTGTTTTGGTCACATGACTTACCAGCCTCATAAGCCTCAGCTACAAAGTGGGAGAATCACCTATAGATCTGGCAGGATCATTGGCAAGCTCAGAGTCAAGACACCTAGGGCATCACATGGCACATGGAAACTTGCAGCCAACCTTACTACAGTGGCCTACATTTGGATAGGAAGAGATGTATTTATCATCTTCTCAGCCTCCTTGAAGAATGGTCCAGCTCTTTCCACAAGATTTCTAGGAGTAGAGGAGAAACATTGTTGGGCAACAAGAGCAATGTCTTCCCCCTGCCATCTGAGTTCTAAAGACAAGGTTTCTGTGACAGCAGCCTTAGAATGCACTATACTGACCATTCTCTACCTTTTCACGTCACTTACGCCACCTTCTCTTCCTCAGCACCCAATGACCAGTGCCCTCCATTCCAACCTCATTAAAGACTGAACCATTCTTTTAACAGGCAGCAAGGCAGTGTTAGGCTGTGCATTAGTCCATAACTACCTGGCTGGGCAAATGCAGCCCTGAGGAGCCTGCACTTTCCTCTCTCTGGCACATTTTGTAGGGTGTAATCTGTCTGCAGAACCAGTCACAGGTAGGACATAAGGACACTCCCTATGTGTACCTAAAAATAAACAAACACACAAAACTACTCCCATGTTGAGGGAAGGAGGCATAGAAATGGACTCCTGGGTTGCAGCACTCATGGTGGTATGCAGCGTCTGTCAATAGTAAGACCACCTGGTCGGCTCTGTCGGGAGGGAGGTACTGCTCTCACTCTAACTGGCCCATCTCTTCAGTCTGTTCACCTCCTTGATGCCTTCACTGACAATTTGCCCTGTGTTTCAGCTTTTTTGTCCCTTCTAACCTCCAGAACGCTCTGGGAACCATTCACAAATTCTCTGATTTTGTATGGTGGATCTATGCTTTTCTTCTCACATAAACCTAGGTCTGGTAGGCTCCTTGGTTAATGATCTGGTCACCTGCCTGGATCCTGCAGAGAACTCCCAATGCCGGTACCAAGATCTGTTTCAATAGGAAGCAGTGAAGCTCAGGAGGGGAGCCTTCTCTCACTGGACTGAAACTGAGCCACTGATCCTCAGCCCAGCCTTAAAATGTAGTAACTCCAAACTCAATCCTGCTAATTTCTGGGCAGCTAGGAATGCAAAAACCAGCTCTCTTCTGAGTACTCAGCACAGCCAACAGAAGCCTGGTTTTGTCTCGACAGATGAAACATATACTTTGGAGCTAAGTTGTTTAAAATCTCTTCTGGTCACAGACTTGACTGACCAAAGTCAAGGACACTTGCCCTGGCTTTTGTCTTTTCACCAGTATCTTACCCTGGGCTCCCAGCCACAGCAGCTCAAATCTTAATTTAACCACATACAGCAGATCAAAACCAAATGGGTTTCCAGCCAGCTCTCCCAGCTCCCACCCCTCTTTTGTAAACTGTAGGAACAGCCAGTGCCACAGAGACCCAGGTGCACCTCTTTCCTGAGGAACAGGGCTGAGTTGATTTGGTGGAGCAGGCTTTTCCTGCCTGTGAGGGAGTGATGTACAAAAACCCAGTGAAAGTAACACATCTCCTGGTAAGAGGTCATGGGTCTTGCATTCCTAGTAGAATCTGAAACTCCACCCAGGTCCTAGGACTGTGGGCTTAGGCTCAAAAAGAGAAAATAAGTGGATGTTTTATGCAGTTTCTCTTCCCAACTGACCCTGTAACTGTAGGTGAAGGCCCAAGTTCTAAGGGACACAGGATGGTGGGCAGACCTTTGCATTCCCAGTACCTAAGCCTGATGCTTTGGAGAAGCCTCCTTAACATTCTCTGATGTGCTGGGCAAGGTGCTGTCTCTGAAGAAGAGATTACTCAAGTTGCTAATCTTGCTCCAACTTTCAAATTTGTAACAAAATGAGAATCCTAGTGTCAGCTGCAGGCCACAGTCCGTTTTTGTTTCTTTGTTTGTTTGTTGTTTGCTTGTTTCAGGCTTCCTCCCCAGGAGCTTCCAAGCTCAGGTATACTGGGAAGTGGGCAGCAGCTGGACCACTCATCTCCCTTAGAGGCAAAACATGAACACCACTTCTTCCTGCCCTGTTCCTGCCTTCTGCCTTTCTCCTCATTCTCAGTGGCACCAACTGTTGCCACAGACCAGCCTTTCTCTGTACTTTGTACTGCCCACTCTGATCCTTAAGCCTTGCCCAGAAGCAGACGCCAGGCTCTAACTGCACAGCCAGAGCTTCCCTCCACCAAACAGCATCCAGTTGTCCTTTAAGCTCCTGTAGCCCCTTACCGGAAAGTGGACCTACTCTCCACTCTGAGCAGTACCAATGGGTGTACCTGAAAATAGAATGTGACCCTAGGACCCATTAGAGCAACTGGAACCTATTTAATTCCAGTATCAGAAGACAGCATTTAACCCAAACTGAACTTCAAAAACATACAGGGTTTAGACTGGGTGTGTCAAAGGATTTCTGCAACGGGTCTTCACTCCTGCTTTCCATACCCAAAAGACTTCACAACCATTCTTGTCTCTGATCCCACAAAATAGTAGTTGGTGCCAGGTTATTCAATAGCGAAGGGGTTTTGAACTAATACCTTTTATTGTACTTGAAAGCACCCAGGAGTTTATGGTTGGATTGCTCAAGGTCAGTTGATGCAAGCGGCAGTCTGTCAGGAAGCAAAACTTCCTGTTTCTGCCATACTTCTATCATTGCCCCCACCCCAAAGAAACCACACAGCCCCTAGAAGGCATCTGTCTATGGATGAGGAGTGCTAGCACCCCAAAACTCCTGGTAGGGGAAACAGTTTACACTCAAGTTCCTTTTGATGCAAGACCAGCGTTCTCAGTTCCCAGAGGATCCAGGGGCAGGTGCTCTGGTCAGAAAGGATGGTTTTGGGG
>NC_051064.1:20760000-20772000 GCF_004664715.2 Peromyscus leucopus | reverse complement strand
ATGGATTCTTGGCTTTGGGCCAATAGCTAATAGTTTTATTGGTCCTCATAACATAGCAATGTGATTTTTGTAACCACCAGGGCCTCCTTTCTTCCCCCCATCTCTCTCTCTGTCTCTCTCTCTCCCTCTCTCTCATCTATCTCTATCTTTTCATCTCTCCCTCCTCCTCCTTCCCTTCCTCTTTTAAAAATATCACAACAAACCAAGTATGCCAGTTTTTTGTTTGTTTGTTTTTGTTTCTTAAGAACCACATTTTTTCTCTTTAAATCATTATCTGTTCTACCCCATTCTTTTTTTTCTCTTGGAAAATTCTCACATATTGTAGGATATTTTGGATATTTGAAACGAGGCTCAAGACTCAGTGACTGAGCTTCCTTACTGCCCTATGGTGGCCTTATGAAGCTCGTGTTCTACATTGCTGGAGAGTATTATAGTGAACACCTTTGCCCATAAAGCCCGGCCTGGTTCTCAGAATTGTAGACTTTGCCTCATATTCAATAACCCCCCCCAAGGCTATTACTAGGACCAGATCTGTTGGTGAATACTCACTTTCCAGTGACTAATTCCAGGGAAAAAACTTTGCTGAGCAATTAGTAAATAAAATTTCATTTTTATTGCAAGAATTTTATCTTTAAAAGAGGTAAGATTCTGAAATATGGGCACCCAAGGAGAGGGTTCCAGTTATTTTCAGAGGCAGTTACTCTCACCCTAGAAGTTATGATATGACACATGCTCCTGTTTGCATTGGCGGTATGGCACAGTTGGGCAGGAGTGAATGCCTCAGTGGTACAGGTCAAGTTTATTTAACACTGTGATGTTTTAAAACACAGTGCCAGCTCAAATATCTCAGAACTGCTGTGTGCTTTGCAAGGCAATTCTTCCCCAAACAAAATCAAATGACTTCTTTCCACTTTGGAAGCAATGCCTACCAATAAATCAGTTTCAACCTAAAACAAAGTAAAGTATACTAGAGAACTCAGGCAGGATGGGGCTCCATAAGGGCCCGCTAATCACCCTTGATTCCATTAGTCACCCTCCACTGCCAGCCTGGGTTTGCAATGAATGTATTTTACTGTTTGGGTAAAAATTATGTATAGATTTATAGAGCTCATGAAAACAGTGTAACTTCTAGAGAATGAAAGCTAATGTTCTTTTATATGATAAGTGCGTATTTTGATTTGCTGAGCTGACATCTTTAAAGGGAAGTCTATTTCACCTTCTAGGTCCTACCCTGTTCTCTCTTATCGCTAACAGCAGAGTCACATACATTTGGAAACAGAATGGAGGACCAGGAATAAACAATTGCTCCTATTGTTTCTGATTACACAGTCAAGCTTGCCAGTTGTCAGACTTGGGAAGGACTATTTCCTCCCTGTGTATGTAATAGTGCTCCTCTGTGTAAGTGTTGTGAGGACCGACAGGCTTAGTTATAGATTTTGTTCATTGACTTGGTTCGTGGTTAAGGAAAACTCTCCCCAGTAGGGAGAACAACTTCTTCCTGGCACCATAGTTATGTGAAAATCCAGGGTGATCAAGTGGAAGGAACAGCTAGATCAGTGTTCTATCAGAAGATGTCCAGAGCAGTGCAGGAGACAGAGAGCGGAGGTGAGGCTGGCCCTTAAGTACTTCCGTCTGGAAGTGACGCACATGGTTCCCCTTGGGATGCTGTTGGAATAAATGATCAAATGAGTGAATTAGGAGCAGGCATTAGAAACTGAAAAGTATTCACAGAGCCCAAAACCACATCAAATCAAGAGGTATATGTATATATGTATATTTGCCTTTGTGTTGGCTAGTTTTCTGTTTCTGTGATAAAATCCCCAGACCGAGGTAGTTTGTAGAAGAAAGAGCAAATTTGCGCTTCCAGTTCCAGAGGGCTAAGATCCCACCATGCCTGGGAAGCATGGCAGTGTTCAGTAGGTATGGCAGGAGCAGAAAGCGGAGAGCTCGTGACTTCACATACAAGCACGAAGTAGAGAGACCACACTGGAAGTGGCGGAATTTTTTAATTTCAAAGCTTTCTCCCGGGGACATTCCTCCTCTAGCAAGTACGAATTACACCTCTCCAACATCATCACCAAACCAGGGATGATGTTTAAATGCTTGAGGCTACGGAGGGGGCATGCATTTTTCATTCAAACCACAGCAGCCTTGGCATATGTGGAACCATAGCTGGAATAGAGGTATCAGTTCTCAGGAGTCCCTGCTGTAACCTCGGGTTCCGAGTCTTCCCAGTGACAGGTGACCTGGTCACTCGTTTTGAGGGATGTTCTGAGGAAGCGACAGAGCAGAAGGTGGCCACATGGCTTGCCATGAGTTCTCCCAGGCAGGGTCTGTTGTAAACATGGGTTTTTACCGTAATGGGCTGGTAACGCGTACCGCTCCACCACGATGCTTCTTCTTCCAGCTCTCTCTTCGTAAATGGGTTATGAAGTAATGCTCTTGTCTACGCACTTTCCCTTCGTTTTGAACTCCCTATCTCGGCCTGAGTAAGAATTTTGCAAGCTTTGAAATATGTCAACATAAAATAAGCTTTGAGACAGCTTGAAAAATGTAAGATTCATAATGGACTCCACTAAAAATATGGTCTGCTAAAAAAACAAACCATGCTCGATCTTCCTCACTTGGAAAAACAATCAGATGGAACTCAGTGTGTATCACCGTCGTTTTACAGAGTCCCGTACCACAAGAAGCCCCACATTTCCCAGTGAGAGCAAGTGTATCTGCCATGTCCTTTTCAGCCACTTGCTTAGTGACCCCTGCGACCTCTTCACATTCTACTTGACATTCTTCAGCCTCGCACAGAAGCTGCCTATTTCATGAAGTCTTCCAGATGACTCCTCACATGGTGTGTCACCCTTCTGAGCTCCTCAATGACCTCCTCCTCCCTTCCAAATAAAGTAGGAATGAACTCATAAGTTCCTTTCTTAACAACTTAGCATATTAAGACTTTATTATTTACTTATTTTTATCCTTTGCCCTGCTAGGGATCAAAGCCAGGCTCTTACCTATGCTAGGCAAGCACTATGTGGACCAGGCTGGCCTCAGACATACAGAAATCTCCCCGCCTCTCTGCCTCCTGAGTGCTGGCATCAAAGGCGTGTGCCATGTAGCTTCTAGTTTGTGTCCATGTGGAAGCTGCTGCTGTCTGCAGAGGAGGGGGTGTGTATATGGCAGGGCTCCCCTCAGGACCCCCCACTTTTTATCTTATCTTTACTATTCATCCAACAGGACTTTTCAGGGCCACTCTAGCACAGAGTGAGAGTGGAGATGCTCCCAGGACCTTTTAAATGACCCAATCTGGAGGTGACATATATTATTTCTCATTTTAATTGCAAAGTGACTGAGAAGTGTAGCTGTCACAGTGGGACAGGCAGGACGAAACTGACATGTTTTAAAGCCTGCCAGGGTTTGGGGGAGGCCTACATGATGGGCTTTTGCTGAGAGTAAGAGATAGCATTTTGGTTTAGTGCAGGCAGTTAATATGGTGGAATTGGCTGTGGTTATTAGAAACGGTCAAGGCAGGAGGGAATATAGGTTAGAAGCTGAACTACTCCACTGCACTCATTTCTTATAGTGTAAAAATCCTCATTGGTTTTTATTGCTTATCCACATGTTCTGTGTGTGGGAGAACATGCTCTTAAATTATTTTTCTAACTTATGACTCTCTTCTGTCCCAGTCACTTGGTGTACCCATGTTGGCTGGGATATTTTATACCTTCAATCTAGTTGAGGTCTATCTATCTATCTATCTATCTATCTATCTATCTATCTATCTATCTATCATCTATCTATCTAACTATCTATGGAAGTTCTAACCACATGTGATTTTTATTTTTAGGGGTCTATTTTTTTTTTACATGTGCTGTCACTGTGTCCAAATTTTTCATTGCTGGGGAATGATCTTAGATGATGAAGAAACAAAATAACTTGACATCAACAGCATCTTCTTCCTCCAGAGAAAAAGCGTGAACTGTCACATGCAGAGAAAAGGGAGCAGCCCTGAGTTTAGTCCTTTGCTTTAGAAAATAGCACTTCTTTTTCTTTTGGGGACCGCCCCTGTCTGTCATCACGTGATTCTGCTAGAGACCCTGCCTTCCAGTCAAGGACTAGACAGGAGACTGAGGGTGGCCTTCCAGAGAACCAAATACCTGCAGCCTCCAGAGCTGGTCCAAAGTTGTGCAGCCAGATAGTAATCCAGATTCCTCAGGTTCCTGTGACTGGTATAGGGGCATAGATGAGTCTATTTTATCAGCATGGATTCCAACACTTTAGTATAATCCTGCCAGTGTCACAGAGAGGAGAGTGTCCCTAGATTGCTGGCCACCCCGAGTAGAGCATGTCAGAAAACAGACATTCCGAAGGACCACAGTCTGGTTGTATGTTTCTGACATGATTCATGGGGCCTGAAACTGGACCAGCCCCAAAAGTTTTCAGTCATGAAACCAGTTCCATTCCATCATCTTTATTGATCTTTTTCTTGTTTCACGATAATTCAAAGGGTTTTTTTTAATTACTTGTTTTTATTTTATGTGTGTGAGTGTTTTGACTGCATGTATGTGTGTGTGCCACATGTATGCCAGAGGAGGTCAGAAGAGGCCATTAGACCTTTTGGAACTGGGGACCATTGTGATTCACCACGTGGGTTCTGGGGACTGAACCCTGCTCCTCTGAAAGAGCCAAATGTGCTCAAACCACTGAATCACTTCTCCAGCTTCAGTGTGAGTTTTCTTTAAATCACTAGGTATTGGAAAATCCAAATTAATATGGCAACCTGACTATTTCTTTATTTATTGATAGGAAAATGTTTAAGGCACAGCACTATACAGAAAAAGAGAAGTGAAGAGAAATATCTTTATATGAAAAGGGTGATCATGACATATGAAAAGGATGTTATTGATCCTTGGTTTTATTTGGTCTGTCTGGATATTTGAAAGGTCCTTTCTGTGCCATGGCTTAATCCAGGAAGTCTTCTAATCTGTGCCCACATGTATTGCAAAGCTTTGATAATATAGGTATGTAGGGAGACATTATGCTCACTGTGATTTTTAATGTTTGCACATCAGTGTGACTCTTGGGGTTTTTGTTTAGAACAGATCTCATTATATGAAAAATTCACAGCATTACTTGGGAGATACTCAGATACTTTTTATGGAATGATATCCAAAGACATTTTTGTTTCTGTGAATTTTGGTTTCTATATGCTGTGGCCTCTTCAGGGAGGCCAGCTACACTTAAGAAAAATGGCCCACAGTCACTAATTTAAAAAAAAATCCCAAATGACAAGTGGGCAGATCTCCCTTCTGACCAACATTAGAAGCTTGAGTGGTGTCTGGGCTCCTCTCTGCTTTACTGACGCTGCTGTGCAGCCTGCTCTGCTTCTGGTGGACTCCCAGCCGGCTCAGCGGACCACACTGAACAGCCCTCGCTTAAACCACTTGCTAGTGACTGATTCCCACGTGACTTTGTTCCTCTGGAACACCTCACTGGTGCTTCCTATCACATTCTATAGGCCTCCTTGTTTGTCATACAGTGTTACATTTTGTCAAGCTGGCTGATATTTGGCTCAGGATGACATAGAAGACAAAAAATTCACAGACACAGGAATTAATTTGTTTGGATCTTTCCATATCACGGTGATCGAGAGCCTTCTTTATACAGAGCTCATTGCCTTCTCTCCTCCTTCTTCTCCCCCCCCTGCAGAAACAGGCCTGTCCTTCCCCTTCTCCACAACCCTTCCCTTCTTATGTAGACCACAAGTTCATCTTCTGCTTCAGCCACATTCAGCATGTGTACACTTGTGTGTGCACACACATTCACAGAAACTCACACAAGACAGACATATACAGAAACTAACATACTTACCTATAGACACACAGATATATAAACACACAAGACACACAGAGATATACACACTCATACAGAGACACACTCACACCCAGACACAGACAAACATACAGAAACTCACACATAGACACACACAGTCACAGAATCACACAGAGAGGCACACAGAGTTACATACACACATTCATACTCGCAAACAAACACACACAAAAACATAGACTCACAAAGAAACACATATACACACACAAACTCGCAAAGGTACATGTACATGTTCACTCATACTCACAAGTAAACACACACACAGGCACAGATTCACACACCAGCATACACAGACACAAACAGACACAGACTCACACAGAGAACCACACATAGATACATACACATATGTAAACACACACACACACACACACACACACACACACACACACACACACGCACATAGGAATGTGCCTACTTGTGAGCCTTACTGTAGCTTTTTTCTATTTCTAAAAAAATATATATTTTGTGTATTTAGAGTTTAAAATTTTAAAAATAAAATTTAAATTAAAATATAATTACATTATTTCACCCCTTCCCTTTTCTCCTTTCAATTCCTCCCTGGGTTTTTCCTGGGTTCCTCCTTTTCAGTTGATAGTCTCTTTTTCTTTAATTACTGTTGTTACATATAATCCCCCTCTCAGCAGTATTTGGTTGCCTGTAGTTGTTTGTCCAGAGATTTTTCTCCTTCTGCACTTGTCTGTTGATATTACCATTTTTTTCAGGTCTTTTATGCAGCCATTTCTAAGAGAGGCAGTCTCACAGCAGGCTTCCTGGTATTTTGGCTCTACAATCTGTCTGCTCCTCCTCTTCCATGTAACTGAGCCACAGGTGCAGGAGCTGTGCTGTAGATGTATCCACTAGGACCAGGTACTTTACAGCCCGTCGGTCTCTGCATTGTGTCCAGTTGTGGTCTTCTGTAATGGTCTCTACTTGCTGTAAAGAGAGGCTTCTCTGATGAGAGGCGGCAGCAACAGTGACCTGTGGGCGTGCGGATCAGACACGGAATGTAGTTAAGGGATTAGGCTGGGCTAGCAGGGTGGTTGTAGTAGTTTTCCTCTAAGATCCGTGAGATCACTAGCCCCAGGACGCTAACTAGGTTTCTAGTACCAGGCATGATTTCCCTCCCATTGAATGGGTCTTAATTCTTCTTAGCTGTTGGTTACCACCAACATATGAGCATCACTATTGAGCCTTGCCATGCTGGTTATTGTTGTGGGTAACAGGCACCATAAATGAGTAAGGAGGAGGGGGGCCAATACAGAAGGAGAAGGAGAAAGGAGGCACAGATATCATCAAGGTGTTTCATAAATCCTTAAAGAATCATATTATTTTATATTTACCTAAAATTAAACACAATATATATGTACATACACATATCTTAAAGTTATATTTTTGGGCTGACACTGCTCCCCATGAGAACCACTGACTAACAAAAACCCAGAATCAGGCACAATAAAACTCCTTTTGAGTGGATGGTCAGGGTAGCCCAAGTGACTCCCAAAGCAATATAGACTATTACTGTTGCTCCTATTACTGAAGACATCACACACTTGGTGCACAGGTCTCTGAGGAGTCCAGCCAGATTTCCCCCAGAAGCTCCTCCTGAAAGCACTTTAGCTAGAAAATACCATGCAAACTGCCAAGGGAGGGAGCAAGCAACAGTACTTCCCTCTAGGTGAGCTGTTCGCCAAGGATGCTTCTTGTCCCCTCTTTTGGCAGTTTTAACTTCCGACTCAATGTTAGAATGACGTGTCATTCTTTAAAAGACATATGTGGTGTCAGGGTTTCAGATTTATTACATCTACGATGGAAGATGGAAGGTGGAAGGTGGAAGGCAGTCATTCAATTTTCTAAAACTCTCCAGTTGGTTCTGATGTGTATATGAGATAAAGACCATTATTCTCTCTTTGTTTCCCTGAGAAAGTTTACAAAGCAAATGAATGAATAAATAAATCAATAAATGATAGAACAAGAAGATGAAAGACAGGCATGGCTTTGTTATTACACACACATACATACATGAATATGTGTGTATGTGTGATATGATGTGATATGTGTTTTGCGTGTGTGTGTGTGTGTGTGTGTGTGTGTGTGTGTGTGTGTGTGTGTGTGTTGGTACAGGACTTGAACTCATAATATTGTTACTTCAGCCTCTTGAGGGCTGAAGCATGAGCCACCTTGTTAGGCTATGTAAGTCTTATAGACAAATCATTGCACTGACTACAGAGGGCATAGGAAAATAGGGTTGACTTTCAGGGAAGGAGGATACTGTGATATGAACAGTATGATGCATGGACCTTAGGAAGTCTGTTCTTATTCCCTGGAGTTTTCCTCACTGACTCCTCAAAGCATAGGACAGCCATGACAGGTACTTGTGGGCAGACAGGGAAGAGAAGAACGAGGCTAACAAAGAAGAGAGTCCCAGGCTCTGACCTAGAATGACTGACCACTATTTTTTTAATGTGACAAAAAGAAGCTGGTTTCTTTCTGTCCACATTCAAAGCCCTTAGTTGGGTTGGATTCAGATGGACCACACCCTAATGCCAGATGTAGTTGTTTATTCCCAGCTTTTTAAAGGAACCACATTAGGGAGGGCACACCCTTTGGGCCCCCTTGAAAGAACCTGTAAAAATGAAGGCGCTCCCTTGAAAGTAAAATATCCTTGAATGCAACAATATTTGGATAATTATAGTCTCCAAGGAGCATAATCCTTAAATGGCTGAGATAATTATAGCATCCCAGGACTATGGCACTTCTCTTTTAAGAGCATAATCCCAGGGGCAGAGGGAAGTGGGGACCCCAGGATGCTTCCCTTGCTGAGTCCTCCTCAGCCCACACCCAGTGATGGGTTGTTCTCCTAGAGAGCAAGCACAGGGGGTCTGGAAATAGCTTTCTCATTGCCACTGCATCCCCAGGGTACAGCATGGACTCCAGCACAAACAGGTGTGACCTAATGAATGCAGTTAGATCTGACAAAGAAAAGAGAGCCTGCATGTCAGCAAGGGAGGTGAGTAGCAATTCTCTGGAACTACACTTCTGATAGGTTTGCAGAACCACCATGGTGCCTCATTGCACAGGGTTTGGAAAGGAGAGAGAGTTCACACTTTTGAGTATGATTTTTCTATCTCTCTTCTAATGCAGTCTCAGAAGCTGGTTGGTTAGGCGAAGTAGATATAGCATTCTAGTCATGGCCTCATTTGATCTCTCAAAAGTATGGGCATTTTAAGAGTACTTCTTTGGCCATGGGTGAGTGTCTAACTTTGACCAGTAGGATTCCTGTAATCTGTGAGTTCACAAGACAGAAATAGAAACTGGAGATGTGTATGCTATCCATCATCATTACTGTGAAAACAATATCAATTGCATCTTTAATTGATCATTAGTCAGAGCATTCTTACCCACCTGGAAGTGGCAGGCTGTCTACCAGAGAAAACTGCACCATTCTCTTGTTTCTGAGGTCCTCTTCCTTGTTTGCATTGTACTGTTTTCTCTTGATTGATTCTCTTCTACTGATTTTCTCTATCTGAGCCACTATTTGAGTGGCTACATAAGCAGGTTGCACACTGTTTCTTAAGAAGTAGACCATGATCCCATCAAGGATCAGTCTCAGTGCTGAGGCTGATAAGACAAGGCAAATGCTCTCAAGCTTGCTTGCTACCTACCACCTTCAGGGATTATCCCTATGGCTTATGGGAACACACTGCATTTTCCTTTTACAACCTGCTGATGTTTGGTTCCCACAATTAGGAAAGGTTATGAATCACTTTGCTTATGAACTCTTTCCCTTTGAGCCTTGGCAATGATCTTTTTTCTAGTTCAGCTAGCTTCCATGGGCTTTTATAGATAAGAATAATAACATGCTTTACTGACTTCTATTTCCCGAGCTGGTAAAGGAGGGGCCTGCACAAATTTATTTCTAAGATTACTTTGAATCTTACTTTCTAAAATGTTGTTCTTTGCATTAATGTCCTTTGCAACATTAATCCCTTCACTCACTACCATTGGTTTCATCCTACTTTGCAAACATATCTGGACACTGGGGGGAAAAAGGTCTTTACTTTGTCTTTTCAGAGTGTGTTATTCATGTGAGGGTATAAGCAGTGCTTTTTCTCTTACGGTACAGCTGTACATCTATTGTCCCAAGCTAGAGATGATGATGACAATGATGATGATGATGGTTGTGGTGGTGGTGATGATGATGATGATTTGATTTTTTGAGACAGGGTTTCATTGTGTATCCCTGGCTGTCCTAGAACTTGCTCTATAGACCAGGTTGGCTTTGAACTCACAAAGCTCTGTCTGCCTCTGCCTCCTGAGTGCTGAGATCAAAGTTGTACACCACCATGCCTGGCTCAAGCTAGAGATTTTACAGCCATATCAACTCACTATCCACTTTCGATGCTATAGGTGCTTTCCCCAAGGATGTAGAACATCTGTGATTGTTTTACAAGGTGATTCAAGACATGAGTTACTGTGATCTTGCTTTGTCTGATGATTTTATTTCTATTTTCTCATTGAACCATGTAGGTATCAACTGGGCATACTTCCTATGACTCATGAATTGTCACAGTGTCTAGGAAGGTCTGTTTGTGATTACACAGAGGTAGAGGTTGAAGCAACAATACACAAGGCTAAGAAGCACTACAAGTCTCAGAACAAACCCATGGGCAGGTTTTCTATCACCAGCAAACACAGATGTTAGAGAACAGTGCTTTACAAGAGGGATTGGCTTCCTCACCACCAAATCAAGTTCTCTGTTGAATCCATGCAAATGTGAGGGAGCCAGAGAGTATAAAGGACAGCTTCCCACCATTCTCTATTTTTTTTTTTTTTTTACAACATTTAACATGAGATTTAGCTTCTAGAAGATAATGGAATCTTTATTTGAGGCATTTAATTCTTTTCAACACCTACTTAAAATGTCTTAAAACTTCATGAGAAAAGTCAGACATCCTCATGCAGAATATGAAGCATACTAAAATTTGTCTGTCTACCTCTTCAACCGAGTTTCCACTCTTGGCTTTTCCTGGTTCATGCTCCTGTCTCTTTAAGTGCTGCAGGGTTTCTCACAGCCATTGTTTTCTCATTTCTCTGCTCTCCCCCCTCAAGTTCTTCAGCTAATTCCTGTCTAGGCATGAAGACCTAACATACATCACCTCCTCCAAGCAGGATCCTCTGAATGTGGTTCTGCTATCACCCCTGCATCTCCTGCTTCCTATCATTTGGTTTCTTGTACATGATAGTCCATTTCTGTGTCTGAACTTGCCCTGGACCTTGGACATTTGAAGAAATTGATGCTTAATCTCTGTGTTCACAACACCTTGGACTGCTGTGCTTTGAATCTGAAATGTCCCCCATAGTACATGTATTTGTACATGTGAGGGAGGTGTATTGGAAGGTTATAAAACTGTTAGAATGTGGAAACTGACTGGAGGAGGTACATCACTGTGGTAAGGGCCTAAGGTTTGAAAGCCTGGACCTACTTCTGGTGCACTCAGCACCTGTTTGTGGGCAGTTAATGAAAATTATTTAACTTTCTTAATCTTTTCTTCCTCACCCATCAGACAAGGATAGCAGCACTTGCAGGCTTTCTGAGGGGGCTAAGAATATGCAGGAAAATTGCCTAGCTCAGCACCTATCAATGAGGGAATTAGCTGCTGTTCTTACAAATGGAAGTGCATTGCCATGAGGCAGAGAAGTGAGGGTTGTGACTGCAGCTGAGATTCTTGGAAGAACAAAACCAAGTGTGCTCAACCAGGGCCAGGCTTACAAGGAAGGTCTGTGGAATGGTCCAGAGCTGGGTCCAGCTTGCTCCCACAAAGGCTTTCATTGACAAGTGGCTGTGGGTGATCTTAGTTCAGTGATTCTTGAGGAAATCACCAAATTGGATATTTGACAGTCATACCACTAAGCCAAGGAAACCATCGAATATGGTAGAATAAAGTTGAGTGTATTTACTTTTCTCCTCTTGCTAGAGTTATGGTTGTTATGAAGGGATCAACCTGAATGTTGCTGTCTCAACTACTCAGCTTGGCCAAGCTGCCATTTGCAAACTATAGCAATCATTTGTATTAAAAGGACTGAGATGTTTGGTACAGTCCAGCCTCAGTTAACCAG
>NC_051064.1:20720500-20759500 GCF_004664715.2 Peromyscus leucopus | reverse complement strand
GTAGTCCCATTTTGTAGGTGGGGAAAGTTACAAAGATTGTGTAACTTTTCCAAGTCCTATTGAGTAGTGTAGCTGGTATGTGATCCTAGGAACTGCGGTGTCGATGAACACCTCCTCGGCTTCACGGGACATGGAAGAGCACTGGACTGACTCCCTGCACTAGTACACAGTCATTGCAATGGTATAGCATCCGTGGGATGGCAGGAGAACCTGATTTAAATGTTATGTGAGGTACTGAACAAAACTGAAAAACATACCAGAAAAGGAAATCAAAAATTCCAGGGAGCAGAAAAAAATAAGTAGCACAATTGAAGTATGAACTGCCTGCCTATGAGCTACTCCTAACTAAATTCCATTTCCCAAATGAATTTTATCCCTGAACTTTGGAACTTTCTAGAAAAAGGATTTTTAGGGAAACCTTCTACTGATGTTAGTCAGTGACGACAATTAACTCCATTAATTGCTCAAGTCATAGACTAATTCACCCTAGTAGGGTCAGTACTCACTGCAAGTTTTCCAACCTGCCTGCACTGTACAAAAAGCAACAGTGAAAACAGTATTGCATTATGGTAATGAGGTTATGTCAGTCATTTTCTCTTATTGTCAGTGTTTCTATTTGAGATTGCCAGTTCCTAAGGAAACACAGGACAAAAGGCTAACTGTGGGGCCTAAAGGCACACCAAAGCACATGCTGGTCTCCAGGCTCACTTGTACCTCTGGCTCCTCTCAGCTCTTCTAGCTTCACCCCTACCCTATACTTCTCCAGCTCATGGTCGTCCCTTACACTAGCCTCTCATTCCTATACAACCCTGCCATTTTGGCCCCAGGCTCTGTCTTAGGGTTTGTATTGCCAGGGATGCCACGATGGGCTGGGCCCTCCCCATCAATCACTAATTAAGAAACGGTCCTATAGGCTTGCCTACAGCCTGATCTTATGGAAGTATTTTCTTAGCTGAGGTTTCCATCTCACAGATGACTACAGCTTGTGTCAAGCTGCACAAAACTATCCGGCACAATTGACCCCTTGTCACCTTGACACACAAACACATCACTGTTAAACCACAAGCTTTCCTTTCTCATTCATTCCCAGGATCTCACATAAAAAGCATAAATAGCTGGGAAGTGGTGGTGCACATCTTTAATCTCAGCACTTGGGAGGCAGAGGCAGGCAGATCTCTGAGAGTTTGAGGCCAGCCTGGCCTACTAATTGAGTTCCAGGACAGCCAGTACTGTTACACAGAGAAACCCTGTCTCAAAACAAAACACAAAACAAAACCCACATAAATAACTTTAATAAAGAGTCCCACAATCTTTGCAAAATTAAACACATTAAAAGTTAAGTCCCAGCCCTGGGAGGCAGAAGCAGGTGGATCTTTGTGAGTTCAAGGCCAGCCTGGTCTACAGAGCGAGATCCAAAAAGGCGCAAAGCTACACAGAGAAACCCTGTCTCAAAAACCAAAAAAAAAAAAAAAAAAAAAATTCAGTCCCTTTAAAATATCCAGTTGTTTTAAAATTCAAAATTCAAAATCTTTTAAAAGTTCAAAAATCTCTCAACTGTGGGCTCCTATAAAAATCAAAATTAATTTAAATACTTCCTTACTTCAAGAGAGAAGAATTGTGGTGCCATCATGAGCAAATCAAAGCAAAACTGTTAGGTCTCAAACTCAGGACAAAAGGCTAACTGTGGTGCCTATTAACGTATTGAATCAATACTGGCCAGCACTGGTATCACTCAGTTCCTGTGGCTCCTCCCAGCTCTCCCAGCATGCCTCAGTGCCTGTGGCTCTTCCCAACACTTCTCACCCCACCCCCTAACCTAAATCTCTCTCTCAGGGGCTGGTCTTCTGCTTCCTTTCCCCAGCTTCTGTTCCCTGTATAACTCAGTCATTTTGTCTACATCCCCCTCTTGGCCTCTTGGTCTCTTGGCCTCTTGGTCTCTTGGTCATAGGTTCCCCCCGCCTCCTTTCATGGTCCAATTCAGTCTGCACTCTTCCAGATGCCCGTGGCTGTGCTCTCCCTAATATCTACAATGACCTTCTCCTCAACCATACCTGGGAGAAGTTATGTCTTCAAACCTAAGTTTTCCTGCCTACTGCCTATTCTTGAGAGTGGGATCTCTCCCTGGTCTTGGGACTCCCCTTCTACCAACTACCAGAACCATAGGCCTGTAAGTTATTTTTTTTCTTTATTAAGAACTTTTTTATTCGTTTTACATGCCAGCTACAGATCCCCCTCTCTTCCTTCCTCCTACTCCTTGTCAGCTTTCTCACCCCAACCCACCCCCTATTCCTTCCTCTGAAAAGGCAAGGCCTGGTACATTCAGTTGAGGCAGGTCTAAGCCCCTCCCCTTTGTATCAAGGCTGTGAAAGGTGCCCCACCACAAGTAATGGGCTCTAAAAAGCCAGCTCATGTACAATGGATAGATCCTGATCCTACTGCCTGGGGACCCCTTTAGCAGACCATGCTACACAACTGTCTCGCTTATGCAGAGGGCATAGTCGCCCGCCCCCCCCCCCTTGCTCATAGAATCCTCTTCACTCTATTTGACTGGATTCCTGGAGCTTGGCCTGGTGCTTGGCTGTGGATCTCTTCATTTGCTTCCATCAGTTACTGGATGAGGGCTCTATGATGACAGTTAGGGTATTCACCAATCTGGTTACCAGGGTAAGCCAGCTCAGGCACCGTCTCCACTATTGCTAGTAGTCTAATCTGTGGTTATCCCTGTGGATTCCTGGGAATTTCCCTCCCACCAGGTTTCTCCCTATCCCCATGATGTCTCCCTCTATCAAGATATCTCTTTCATTGCTCTCCCACTCCCCCCATTCCAGCTCAACTATATCATTCCCTTGTGTTCTCATCCCCCATCCCCTACATTCTATTGCCCCCCCTTCACCTCTAGTTTACTCAGGAAATGTCATCTATTTCCACTTCCCAGGGCCATCCATGTGTCCCTCTTAGTGTCCTCCTTGTTAGCTAGCTTTTCTGGAGCTGTGGGTTGCAGTATGGTTATCATTTGCTTTACATCTACTTATGAGTGAGTGTATACCATGTTTGTCCTTCTCAGTCTGGGTTACCTCACTCAAGATGATATTTTCTAGTTCCATCCATTTGTCTGCAAATTTCATGATGTCATTGTTTTTTTTACTGCTGAGTAGTACTCCATTGTGTATGTGTACTACATTTTCTTTATCCATTCTTTTTTTTTTTTTTTTTTTTTTTTGGTTTTTTGAGACAGGGTTTCTCTGTGTAGCTTTGCGCCTTTTCCTGGAACTCACTTGGTAGCCCAGGCTGGCCTCAAACTCACAGAGATCCGCCTGCCTCTGCCTCCTGAGTGCTGGGATTAAAGGCGTGCACCACCACCGCCCAGCTCTTTATCCATTCTTCAGTTGAGGGGCATTTAGGTTTTTACTAGGTTCTGGCTTGTGATGATATTGTGTTCCCCAATATATTGTGTACCCTAATAAGCTTATCTGGGGTCAGAGTACAGAACAGCCACTAGATAGACATAGAGGCCATAAAATGGTGGCACACACACCTTTAATCCTAGCATTTGGAGGTAGAGATCCATCCGGATTATCCGTGGATTCAAAGCTACACTGGAAACAGCCAGGCATGGTGACACACGCTTTAATCCAGGGAGTGATGGCAGGAAGCAGAAAGGTATATAAGGCATGAGGACCAGGAACTAGAGACTTCGTTAAGCTTTTAGCTTTTAGCAGCAGTTCAGTTGAGATCCATTCCAATGAGGACACAGAGGCTTCCAGTTTGAGGAAATAAGATCAGCTGAGGAATTGGCAAGGTGAGGTTAGCTGTGGCTCGTTCTGTTTCTCTGATTTTTCAGCATTCACCCCAATACCTGGCTTTGTGTTTGTTTTGCTTTTTAATAAGACCATTTAAGATTTGTGTTACACTGGCTATTATTAATAATGCTGCTATGAACATAGCTGAGCAAGTGTCCTTGTAGTATGATTAAGCATTCCTTGAGTATATGCCCAAGAATGGTATCATTGGGCCTTGAGGTAGATTGATTCCCTATTTTCTGAGAAACACCATACTGATTTTCCAAAGTTGCTGTACAAGTTTGTACTCCCACCAATAGTGGAGGAGTGTTCCACTTACTCCACATCCTCTCCAATATAAGCTGTTATCAGTATTTTTGATCTTAGCCATTCTGACAGGTGTAAGATGGTATCACAGAGTCCTTTTGATTTGTATTTTCCCTGATGACTAAGGATGTTGAGCACTTTCTTAAATGTCTTTTGACCATTTGAGATTCTTTTGTTGAGAATTCTCTGTTTAGCTCTGTAGCCATTTTTTAATTGGATGGTTTGGTATTGTGACATCTAGCTTCTTGAGTTCTTTATATATTTTGGAGATCACCCTCTGTCAGATATAGGGTTGGTGGAGATCTTTTCCCATTCTGTAGGCTATTGTTTTATTTATTTACTATGTGTCCTTTGCTTTACAGAAACTTCTCAGTTTCAGGACGTCACATTTATTAATTGTTGCTCTCAGTGTCTGTGCTACTGGCATTATATTTAGGAAGTAGTCTCCTGTGTCAACACATTCAAGACTACTTCCTACTTTCTCTTCTATCAGGTTCAGTGTAACTGGATTTATATTGAGGTCTTTGATCCACTTGGACTTGAGTTTTGTGCATGGCGATAGATATGTATTTATTTGCAATCTTCTACATGTTGATATCCAGTTATGCAGCACCATTTGTTGAAGATGCTTTCTTTTTTCCCTTGTACAATTTTGGCTTAATTTTCAAAATTGTACAAAAGGTGTGTGCATTATTGTCAGGGTCTTCATTCAATTCCATTGGTCCATATGTCTGTTTTAATGCTAATACAAGCTGTTTATATTACTGTAACTCACTAGTGGAGCTTGAGGTCAGGGATGGTGATGCTCCAGAAGTTGCTTTATTGTACAGGACTGCTTTAAGTATCCCGGGTTTTTTGTTTTCCTATATGAAGTTGAGTATTATTGTTTCCAGGTCTGTGAAGAATTGGTGTTGGAATTTTCATGAGGATTGCATTGAATCTGTAGATTGCTTTTTTAAGATTGCCATTTTTACTATGTTAATCCTACCTATCTATGAGCATGGGAGATTTCCATTTTCTGATATTTTCTTCAATTTCTTTCTTCAAAGACTTAAAGTTCTTGTCATATAGGTCTTTCACATGCTTAGCTAGAGTTATCTATTTTATATAAAGGTATTTTATATTATTTGTGGCTATTGTAAAGGATGCTGTTTCTCTAATTTCTTTCTCAGTCTGTTTATCATTTGTATATAGAAGAGATACTAATTTTTTTAATTAATCTTGTATCCTGCACATTACTGAAAGTATTTATCAGCTGTAGGAGTTTCCTGATAGAATTCTTGGGTTCACTTATGTATACTATCATATCGTCTGCAAATAGCAAAGTTTGGCTTCTTCCTTTCCAATTTGTATCTCTTGATCTATTTTTGCTGTCTTATTGCTCTAGCTAGAACTTCAAGCACTATATTGAATAGATATGAGGAGAATGGACAGCCTTGTCTTGTTCTGATTTTAGTGGAATCACTTTGAGTTTCTCTCCATTTAATTTGATGTTAGCTATTGGCTTGCTGTAAATTGCCTTCATTATGTTTAGCTCTCCAAGACCTTTATTATGAAAGGGTGTTGGATTTTGTGAAAGGCTTTTTCAGCGTTTAATGAGATGATGATGCAGTTTTTTTCTTTCTGTTTGTTTATATGGTGTATTACATTGACACATTTTCCTATGTTGAACCATTTTTGTATCTCTGGGATGAAGCCTGCTTGATCTTGGTGGATGATTTTTTTTGATGTGTTTTTGGATTTGGTTTGCCAGTATTGACTATTTTGCATCAATATTCATGAGGGAGATTCGTCTGTAATTCTCTTTCTTTGTTGCATCTTTGTGTGGTTTGGCTATCAGGGTAATGTAGCCTCATAAAAAGAGTTTGGTAGTGTTCCTTCTGTTTCTATGTGTGGAACAATTTGAGAAGTATTGATATTAGCCCTTCTTTGAGTCTGGTAGAATTCTGCACTGAAACCATCTGGTCCTGGGCTTTTTTTTTTTTTTTATGACTGTTTCTATTTCTTTAGGGGTTATTGGTCTATTTAAATGGTTTTATCTGGTCTTGATTTAATTTTGGTATGGGTATTTATCCAGAAAATTGTCCATTTCTTCTTTTTTCTATTTTTGTGGAGTGCAGGTTTTTGAAGTATGATCTGATGATTCTCTGGATTTCCTCATTGTCTGTTGTTATGTCTCCCTTTTCATTTCTGATTTTGTTAATTGGGTGTTGTCTCTCTTTTTTTTTTTTGGTTAGTTTGGTTTGTCTATTTGTTGATTTTCAAAGAACCAACTCTTGTTTCATTGATTTTATTTGTTCTCTTGTTTTCTATTTTAATGATTTCAGCCCTCAATTTGATTATTTCCTGGCGTCTATTTCCCTGGGTGAGTTTGTTCTTTTTGTTCTAGAGCTTTCAGGTGTATTGTTAAGTTGCTAGTGTGAGATTTCTCCAACTTCTTTATGTGGCCATTGAGTGCTATGAGCTTTCCTTAGCGCTGCTTTCATAGTGTCCATAGTTTGAGTATGTTGTACATTCATTTTTATTGAATTCTAGGAAGTCTTTAATTTCTTTATTTCTCCTTTACCCACTGGTGATTCAGTTGTGCATTATTCAGTTTCCATGAGATTGTAGTTCCATGAGTTCTGTAATTTTTGTTGTTGTTGAAATCTAACTTTTAGCCATGGCGGTCCGATGAAATACAGGAGGTTATTCCAATTTTTTTTTTTTTTGCATCTGTTGAGATTTGCTTTGTGACTGAGTATGTGTTCAATTTTAGAGACAGTTCCATGGGATGCTGAGAAGAAGGTATATTCTTTTGTGTTAGGGTGGAATGTTGTAAATATTATTAAGTCCATCTGAGTGATAACATCTGTTATATCCCTTATTTCTCTGTTAATTTCTGTTTGACAGACTGCCCATTGATGACAATGGAGTGTTGAAGTCTCCTCCTATTAGTGTGTGGGTTTTGATGTGTGATTTAAGCTTTAGTATTGTTTCTTTTACATGTCTGCCTCCATATGTCCATGTCCACCATGATGACAATGGGCTGAACCTCTAAATTATGAGCAACCATTAATTTTTTTCATTTATAGTATTGCTGTTATCATGGTATCTTTTCAAGGTAATAGAAAGCTTAAGACAAGACTACACTTATCTGTGGGTATAAAAACACATATTTCAAATATACTTAGGGTTATTCTGTTTTAGTAAAGTAGAGGTTCTAAGTTCTTCTCTAAGATTCATAACTTCACTAACACTGGGTAGTTAACTAGATTTCTAGTACCAAGCATGGTTATATGTTTGTTGAGCAGGCCTTAACTCCATTTAGAGAGCTGTTGGATACTGCCAATATATGAATACTACTAATGTGCCATTAGGGCTATTGTAGTTCATAGGAATTATAGCTGGGTAGGACTGTTAGTTGCTTCCCTCATTTAGAAGCTTCAAGGCATGGCATCATCTGGTAATTCACACACCTATGGACAAAGAAGCCAAATTATACAATGGAAACAGGAAAGCATCTTCAAAAATGGTGCTAGTATACTGGATGCCAGCATGTAGAAAAATGCAAATAGATCCATATCTATTGCCCTGCACAAAACTCAAGTCCAAGTGGATCAAAGACATCAACATAAAACCAGATACACTGAACCTAATTGACGAGAATTGGGGAAGAGCTTGAACACACTGGCACAGGAGACAGCTTCCTGAATAGAATGTCTACTGTGAAGGCATTAAGATCAACAATTAATAAATGAGATCTCACAAAACTGAAAAGCTTCTGTAAGACAAAGGACACCATCTAATGGACCAAACAACAATATCATGCTGTTTTTTATTACTATTTCTCTGTAGTACAGCTTGAAATCAAGGATGGTATACCTCCAGAAGTTCTTTGGTTATATAGGATTGTTTTAGCTATCCAGGTTTTTTTTTTTTTTCTAGATGAAGTTGAGCATTATTCTTTCAAGGTATGTAAAGAATTTTGATAAGAATTGCATTGAATCTGTAGATTGCATTTGGTAAGATGGCTGTTTTTACTATGCTAATCCTGCTGGTCCATGGGCATGGGAGACATTTCCATCTTCTGATATCTTCTTCAATTTCTTTCTTCAAAGACTTGAAGTTATTTTTGTACAGGTCTTTCACTTGCTGCATTGGAATATTTAGGTCTTGCTATCATAGGATAGCTGGGCTCCAGTGCTGCCCATATTGCCCTGGCTGTCATTGATTGTATTTTTATACTGGCATTTGGATATTTTGGATTGGGGATTGATTAGTTCTAGTCCCTGATTTCTGAGTTTGCCTTTGTTGGATGGCTGTTTTATTCCTTGGTTTGTTTCCTCTTTGGTTTCTAGTTTTTGTGGCCTGGATTTCTGGTGGCTGTTGTGATCTCCGGTTTAGGGGGGAATCTCGGTCCAAGTTTGGAATTGGCTTTCTGGTGGTTAGCATGGCCTTTGGTGCAGCAGGGCATCTGTACTCTTCTGATTGTTGTGGCTGCACTGGTTCTTCTGACTTGTGTGGCCTGCACATGAACAGCTGAAGTGGCCTATTCATTATCAATCACTGGGTTGGACAGTGCATTCATAAAGATAAAAGACATATTGTTTTCAAAATTAAATTTGTAATATGTGGCACTAATTGCCATGATAGATGTGTGCAGACAGTGCAGCAGGGAGACAGAATGGAAACCCTCTGCTTAGACAACTGGAATCCTGTCATGCTGGAACAAAGACTTAACAAATGAGTAGGTACTAGCCAAGCAAACCAGCAGAAATAGGAGCAAGAAAACCCAAAGGTTGGTAGGCAGAGTGGATGCCGACACAACAGTGGGCAGCATCTCTAACAGAAGGCAAGCGAAGTCATATCGGGAACTATTTCAGAAATAAGTTTGCATGGCAAAGTTCTCACAGGGTACATTTTTATTTAAAAAGAACTTCCAATTTTAAAAAGAGCCTATAAGAGTTTTGACAAAACAAGTTGTTCAGACTTTTTTTTTTTAAGATAGGAGCATTGAGATCAGAAAAAGGAAAAGACTTGCTTGACACCAAACAGCAAATCAATGGCTAAGGGACTCATGTTATGGGTGTTGCTCAAGTTGATGTTATGAAATAGGTGTACTTTATTAAAGACAACAGAAATAAACTTACTTTCTGTGGTACTGGGATGAGGGGCAAGCTTAAAACCTTGCATACATTAAGCAAGTAATCTACCAATGAGTCATATCCTTAGCTCATAAATATATTTTTTTAATTAAAAATATCACTTGGAGTGCAAACCTTTTTTGAGCCTAAGTGATCATCCAACTACTGTTTGAAACTTTCAACATGATCCCTAAACTCTCCAGTGATTTCATTCTCCAACACCTGTTGGAATTGGTTCTGCATGAAGGAGGCTCGTTGGCTTCTGTTTGGAGGTCTGCATCCAGCCAAGTGGAAGCATTCTTCTCGAGGCTCCCCAGGAAACACAACATTTGTTGATTCTACTTCATTTTACAGTTTGTTCCGTTGCTTTTTCTTCCTTGGTCTTGGAGAACACTGAGAACTTATGAGACTAATTTAGGTCAGATATGCTGAAAGTCAAAAGTGATGTTTTCTTTTGCAGGAAAAACCCCAGGGGCAGAGAATGCAGGAAATTGCATGTGTCTGTGATGGAAAACAAATGAAAACCTTCACAGCAGAAATGCCCATCGCTGATCATCAAACACATCCATCACAGCGTGCCAATGCAGATGGGTTATACAGGCAACTTCCAGCTGAGCATCCCGAACAGTATTCCCTTCATCTCCTGTCCACCAGTGTTCTCTGCATCAGTTCTCAGAGATTCATATGAAGCCTAACTAAGAACATGGGGTTATTTTAAAAATATAGTATGAGCACATGTGTGACTCTTAAAGATAACTGGATTGGGTTATAATAGATACACCTATTGAAGGATACAAATCTCTCGAAGCTGTTAGTTGTGTTTCTCTTGTTGAATAAAACCCACAGATACTTTATCTTATTAACATATACTTATCCTGTGGAGATCACCCTGTTTTATTATCTGGAGGAAGACAGATATCCTCCAATGGGCAACAAGAAGATCTGGGAATGAAGTCTAGAGCAGGAAGCCCTGGTTGATCTTTAGGTATTCATACACATGCGAGGACTGCCCTCTGATGAAGGTTTATGGACGCATTCAACAAGCAGTGGCAAACCAAGGGTTGGGGAGGGATTTCAAAGCACCACTAATTCCCCCAGCTCCTGTCAGCTGTACCTTGTTATGGTTTGGATACACAATGTCCTTTGAAGACTTAATCCCTAATGCAATATTTCGAGGTGGGTTTTGGGAGGAGTGATGGGTCATGAGGGCTCTGACCTGATCAATGAATTAATCCACCAATGTGTTGGTAACTGAATGGATAACGGGAGTGGCAGGCACTATGGAAGATGGAGCTGATGGGAAGAAAGAAGTCACTGGTGGTGGTGTTCAGGAGGGTTGTTTTTTTTTTTTTTTTAACTCTGGCCTCTTCTGGCATTCTCTGCCACTGTGAGATGAGCCATTTGCTCCACCACATGCTACCTGCTATGATGTCCTGTCTCACCACTCTCAGAGCCAGAAGCAATGGAGCCAAGTGACATGAGCCAAAATCTATTTCCTCACTGAAGACGGTGTCTCCATGACAAAAACCTGAGTAGCACACTTGTGAACCAGATTATGTTGATTATGGTCATCTGAATTTCCCCCCTCTTGTTATGGCCCTGAAGCAAAGTATTTTGAATATATTTGGACCTGTTTAGAGGCATGAACAGTGCTATACTGAGGCAGAGATAATAAAAGTGATACCTAAAACACTGGTTCTATTCCGGGCACATTTTATCACACAAAGACATTTGGCAATTTGTTGAGAAACAATTACAGCTGCAATGACTAGTGACAAGTGAGATGCCACACCATTTAGTGGCTCTATCTGGGATGCTGTGGAGCTGTGAATGCTGTGGGGCATTCATCCTGCCATACTCAGGACAACCCAATAATAAGGAAAGCAGCAGTTCAAGACTCACAATGCCAAGAGTGGGGAAATCTGCCACAGAAATAAGGGGAATCTCAGAACACAGTTGGTGTCCAGTGGCTCAGATTCCCCCAGCTCCTTTCAGAGCCATGTGTTCTAGGTTTTTATGGTTACCAAGACAAGCAATACTTCCTTACTCTAGCCATGGGCAACAGATTTCTACTATTCCTTACTCTGAGAAGTGTCCTGCAACCCCTCCACTCTCCAAGTCATTAAGCCAAATATTTATTGAATGTATACTACTACTACAAACTAAATTATGCACCAAGAAAGGAAACGAATGAAAAATTTGAGGTATTGTTCCTTAGAAGAAATAATTAAAGTCTCAGGAGGGTGTGCACCTTGACCTTGTCCTCTCCAAATTCCTTTTTTTTTTTTTTTTTTTTTTTTTTTAAAACAAACTTGATGCTTTGGGAGCATAGACCCCACTAACTGCTGTGACTGTGTGGACTTGAGTCTTCTGGCTTAATACCAGAGACCAAAAACCACTCTTGCTATGAGTACCAAATACCTGGGACAGTAAACATTTGTAGCCCTCTTAGTAGAACCAGTCACAGAATCAAAACATCAGTTGGTATTAATTGTGTATGATTTTCAAACTATGTCCTTCTTTCCTGTCTCCTCCCCTCCCCTCCCCTCCTTTCCTCTTCTCTCTTCTTCCCTCCCCTTCCCTCTTCTCCCCTTTCCTCCCCTTCCCTCCTCTTCCCTCCCCTTCCTTGCCTTTCTTGCCTTCCTTTCCCTTCCTTCCTTGCTCTCCTGGGGATTGAACCCATGGTCTTGCTATGAAAAACATGCACTATACCACTGAGCGACATCCTCAGCCTTGCTTTGATTTCCTCATGGATTTTTATATCTCAACTCTGTTTTGCTCCTTTTATTTTCCTTGATGTACTGAAAATGAATGTATTTCTTAAAGAAAATTGATTTAAAGGCAAATATTTCTGAATTAAAAAGATTTAGTTGGTTCTGTTGTTTTTTGGATTTTTGAGACAGGGTTCCTCAGTGTAGCCCTGGCTGTCCTGGAGCTCGCTCTGTAGACCAGGCTGGTGTCAAACTTGGAGATTTGCCTGCCTTTGCCTCCCAAGTGCTGGGATCAAAGGTATGTGCCATCACCTCCTGGCTTTGTACCACCACTCAACATTTGTTTTTATTTTATGTGTATTTTATGAGTGTATTGCTTACAGATATGTAAGGGCACTGCATATGTGCCTGGTGCCAGCAGAAGAGGTGTAGCTGGAGAGTTTCTCTCCGGGTCCTGCCAAGCCCTGGCAGTCCCGCAGCCCACTTACAAAATAAACACACAGATGCTTATATTATTTAAACTGTTTGGCCTAATGGCTCAGGCTTCTTGCTATCTAGTTCTTCTATCTTAGATTAACCCATTTCTATTAATCTATATCTTGCCACATGGCTCATGGCTTACTGGTACTTTACATCCTGCTCCTCATCGTGGTAGCTGGCAGTGTCTCTCTCACTCTGCCTTCCTGTTCCCCCAATTCTCCTCTCTGCTAGTCCTGCCTATACTTCCTGCCTGGCTACTGGCCAATCAGCATTTATTTATCAATCAATCATAGCAACATATTTTTACAGCATACAGGACATACTATAGCACTTTTTTGTTTTTTTTTTTTAAAGGAGGATTTTAACTTTAACATAGTAAAATTACATATAACAAAACAATTATCAAGCAAGAATTAGTTACAATATCTAGTCTATTTGTATTTGACAATATTAAATAACATATCCTATCTATCTTATATTTGTGAGTCTAAGGTTTCCTATCTAACTTATCTCTTATCATAACTAAGGAAATTATAACTATCTAGTTTTTAACTACATCAAAGACCTCAGAAGGATATAATATTATCTGAGAAATGGGAGAAGGATGCAAGCAACTTTTGGGAGTTTTTCGAGAGTAGACAGAGACAGTTGGCAGCCTGGACAGTCACCTAAAGTTCTTTTGTAAAGTTGGGTCATCTGTTTTTAGTCCACAGGCCTAGAGTCTCTCAGTCACTTTTCTCTGTGTTCTGGAGAATGTCTCTGTGAAGCAGGAACCTAAAGGACCATTTTGCCAAGCAAAGTTCAGTGGTCACCTTCCCATGGGTCCTGCATGTCCAGTCAATCAAGCAGTCCCGGCAAGAACAGTGTCTTGCCCAAATGGCTACTTTTGCCAAGGTGAAGATAAACTCCATGTGGAGTGCCTTTGATGCCCACCCTCCTCTCTGAAGTAAATTGGTGCTGCCAGGAGCAGACATGTCTCACTGTCCAGAAAGTCTAATTTTTTAAAAACATTTTAAATGCCATATTCTGTAGGTCTTTGAAGTGTTTGAAGATTATCTATCTATCTGAAATATATCTATATATACCTAGAAAACTTAACTAACATACTACAAGTTTGACTATCATAGAAGACTATTTATTAATCTGTATTTCTTAATTATCCATTACAATCTAAATGAGTTACATAAACATAATACCTCAAATGAGAGTAGAAATATATATACAGTATAGCAAAATTAAGTTTAAACTTGTATCAATAAACTAAAATCCATAGCAATGTAAAACATTTTAAACAAGTTGTTGCTCTTTAAAAGTAGGTTCAACAATCTACCCTTTTATCCTATCATATCTATATCCTATATATTTATATTATATCCCCCTTTCTTCTTTTAGAAAGATAGTGTATTTATAATTAACCTGTTTAAATAAAAATATTCACTTTCCCCTGGAAATGGAGTTATAGGTGGTTGTGTGACACTATATGGGGGCTGGAACTGAACTCTGGTCCTCTGCAAGAGCAGTCAGTGCTCTTAACTGATGAGCCAGCTCTCTAGCCTCTGAATTTTATTTTATATATTTTTTTCTTTTCAAAAGAAGGCAGGGCTGGAAGATGTAAACTAGTTCTAGAGAGCATTTTCCAATTCATGACAGATCTGGATTTTTTTGGGATGCATACATGATATCCTCCTTACACATAAGCACATAGACACAATGACACACATACCCAGAGCAGACTGCTGAGCATATTCGCTTATGGGTGGGGATATAGATCAGGTAAGATGAATTCAGATTCTAACATTCTTTTTTGAGAATTATTTGTTCTTTATGTGTATGTATGTGTACTTGTGTGTGCCATAGAGTAAGTGTGGAGGTCAAAAGTCAACTGTGCAGAGTCAATTCTTTCTTTTCTTTTTTCCATGGGTTCCAGGTATTGAGCTCAGGTCACCAGGCCTATACAGCAAGTGCTTTTAACCAATGAGACATTTGCCATCTCAATTTTCATAAATTATAAAAGAAATGGGAAAGTTTGGTTAGTTACAAATATTAACACAGTACTAACATCTTAGTATTTTGAAATGACAGGTAGTTCTGTCTACAATACAATACTTATCTCTGATTTCTGCACATGCTATATATTTGTTATTGATTTGAGGTTTCCAGATGGCCTTCTGTCCCTTATAGGTTATTAGTCATGTGTCAGTTCTGAAGGTTAAGCTCTGATTTGCTTCTGAGAATTCCACAAGCATTCTGCAAAGTGAAATGGAAGCAAGTGGGTTAAAGGCATCATCTCTCCAGGGATGATGGTAAAGATGGGGACTACATCAACATGCAATTGAGAATGAGACATGCTTCTCGAACTGGTTTGAAGACCTGATCACATAGAATTCAATGCAGTTACATTTACTTTCAGAGACACTTATACATATGCTAGAATTGGGGTGACATGTTTTTCACTTAAAATTTATTTATTATGCCATGGGGAGGCCTTGCCATGCTTTCTGGAACCCATGCATGGTCAAATCAAAATGGAATTAACGTATTAAAATTAATGAATATTTATGGGTAGCTACTCTGTCTAAGCAGTTATTTCAACTGTTGGGGTGCAGCAGAATTTTGGGGAGCTACAAGGAGAGTACTCCTAACTCCAAGGAGTCAATTCTATCCCCCATAGTAGACATGCATGTGTGCATGCATGCGTGTGTGCCTGAGTGTGTGTGTGTGTGTGTGTGTGTGTGTGTGTGTGTCTGTGTGTGTTTATGGTGTAGTGGTAAGTACATATGACACCTTTTTGGGTACTAAACAGTGCAAAATACTCAACAAGGAAGAGGTAGACAAGGAGCTACTTCATACAACTGCTGATGTGATATACAGAGAAAGTTAAAACTCTCTCATGAGCAATCAGGATTTATTTGGAAACGGAACAATTTCAGATTGCTGGAGAGCTGCTGAAATAAACTCATGTATTACATGATACAAAGCTGTAGCAGAGGATTACTCCTTTTCTCACCCCCTCCCACCACACACAGAAGTATGAATACAAAGAGAAGGAGGCAGGTGTCTGGTATTTACATGAAAAATTACTCTCCCCACAATCACCTTCTGTCAATAAAATGAGTATTTTCTGACATGCCAATTAGGTGATTCATAATCCAGATGACCACCCCCTTCCATTTAGGACTCCTGGGCTGGGTTAAATGTCTTAAGTGTTTACCTTTGTGACCAGTGGCATGGATCTGTTCTCAGTCAAACTGGGCCACTCATGACATGTTTGCCTACAGGGTTTCTCTGGAGGTAAAGGCACCATTATTATCAGATTTGAACCTGAACAGCAGATTAGGACAGTGGTTTTGCCAACAGCAATGAAATTGTTTTATAGATCTGTGTGTCCAAAATATCGAGTTTGTAGGAAGTGTTACACAAAATGAACAGCTTGTGACATCTGCAAGTCTCATGAAGGAGTACATATGACAGAGCTGGCTCTTGAAGGTCCCTCTAATGCTCCAGAGCTGGGTGGTGGGGAGAGTTGCTGTCATCAGCATGATTAGCTAATTTTCAAAGATTGGTTTGATGATGAAATAGACATTTTTTTTTTCAAATTGAAAATGAACAGTTCAGTGACTTCTAGTACATGGAATGATTTTTTTTAAATTTTCATTTAAGGATTCTAAGGTGATGGGGAATGAATTTAATACATTGGACTAGGTACATAAATGTATTTAATTATATCACAAATATTAAGTAATGTAATATTTATATACTAGCTATGTTTTTTTTAATTTCTATGATGAAATATTTAAATTGATAGTATATTTTAATTCTACCAAAGGAAGAAATTCTTTAACAGTTTTAAACTTAATGCTATTAAGGCTTTTTCCATTTTAATTCTAAAGAAACCAGCAGAGTTCATAGCTTAAAAAAATGATGTTGGGAGAACATTTGAATGGAAACTTTGAAAGTCTGGAAATATACTTTTTGATAGATAAAGATAAGGCTGTGTAGAAACATCTTGTGAATGGGCAGAACTATGAGGAAACCAATTTTTCCTGTTTGGGGTAGAGGAGCAGATAGAAATCTGCACTTCCAGCTCCTGCTGTAAAACAGGTTGGCCAAACAAGAGCCTTTGGCTTCAGCAGAAAATAAAAGGTAAAGATTTGTTTGTCATGAAAGGATCCTCTTACCTAGAGACTCTCAGAGACAGGGCATGTTTCCATGGAAACAGGGGCACCCGACAGAGCCACTTTGAAAATACAAGTCCTCTGGATGATGTCATCCCAGCTGTCTTCCCTAAGACTCTGGTGTGTCCCCCTGCTACTTGGTAACAGCACCCTAGTTGAGACTAAAGGAAAGGAAACACTGCTCCTAGCCAAGGAAGTCTGGCTACTAGGCACAGAGAAATGCCTTAAAAAAACCAAAATACCAGAATTTGTAAAAATTTTGTCAAGGGTTAAGAGTTATCTCTGTGTATCTACAAAGGAAGAGGCTTACTGAGTAGTTTGCTACAGCAAATATTAATCTATTTAAGAAACTCATTTACAAATGTATAGATACTATCACTAAACAGCTAGAACTTTTTTTCATTAAAATAGAAGTACTATGGACCTCTGCTTGACTTTTTAAAAAAATACTGTAATGTTTCCTGAACAGGTTGCCGTAGGGGAGAATTTAATAAATTTATCCTTGATACATCAAGTTAAACACCTCAAAATTAATTTATAGGACTTCACAGACACTTTAATTTGCTGTTAGCGCTACAAAAAGAATCCTGTCTGATAAGTAATCTGAAGTTTCCCTGGTGTTTGACTTTCTTTTCTTCCCCCCCCCTTCCCCTCCTTCCCGCTACACTGCGCAGCGCATCCCTCTCTGGAATGCCCAGCCCAAGGCTTTGATGCTGCTGTGAACACTCAACCACTGAACTCTCTCCCTGCAGCCCCGTACGGGTGTTTTGATGGTGTTTTGATTTTTTTCCCTTTGAGCAAATTATCTTATAGAATATCTCTTTTAACTGTTTAATGGATTGCCTATTTACATACTGCCATCAACTACTGGACTACCGGTCTTTTCTCACATTCTTTTTGTATTATACAAGCTGTTCATATCTTTATTTGGTCCTTTGTCCTTTAACTTTATGGAGACTTTCCTGGAACAGGAATTTCTATTTTTTAGTAGCCAAATTAGCTGTCTATTGGTTCTTCTTGTGGTGACAAAGGCAACTTAGGGAAGAACAGGGTCATTTGGCTGCACGGTTTGAGGGTGTAGTCTATCATGGAGGGGGGACATGGCCACAAAAGCTGCCCGGGCTGTGGGCAGGGGCCTGAGGAGCTGTTCACATTGTCCACAGATGGGAACAGAGAGACATGGAGGCTGCTGTTCTGGTTGCTTTCTCCTTTTGATTTAGACTGGGCCCCTGGTCCTTGAGGTGGTGCTTACTTTAAGGGCGGGTCTTCCTTCCTCCGTTAAACTCTGGAAACATGCTCACTGACAAACCAGCCTAGAGGTGTGCCTCCCACATGACTCTAAACTAGGTGAGTTGACAGAAGATCATACACAACCAAAGAAACTGTAAAAAACTGAAGTTTCTGTTTGATTTGATTTTAGTTAATTATAATCTAATTTGAATAGCTGTCAATGGTAATGACTATGAATTGATTAAAACAAATCTTCCATTTATCTGAAATTTGTTTCTATGTGTACAGTAAGTGGAGATTCTTCGTTCTTGAATATCCAGTTATCCAGCACAGTGTTGAGCCATCCTTAGTCAGTCTCATTGCCTGGATGTCACTTGTGTCGAATTCCTGGGCACACGGAAGGTTTTCTCCTTAAAATGTCTGTCCAGCTTTGGTCAACATACAGTGTTTAAATACCTAGTAGCTGATCAGACATTTTCTTTCCGTTTTTCTTCTTTTATAAAATGTGTTGACTCTTCTTTCATATTTTCCTTTCCTACTGAAGTTTAAAACATCTTGCTCCATTCTGCAAACATGTTCTCTTAAGATTTTAATGGGAATATCAGATGATTTTATAGTTTCAAATTGAAAATAATTGACATTTTAATAATCCTAAGCTTTCTTTCTTTCTCTTTTTTACTAATCTTTCATATATTTTGGTCTATAGTTTTAATCCTAAATGCTTTGCTCAATATTTTAAAGATAATTGCTATCTCTAACTCTTCCATCTCTTGAAGGCTTTTGTTTAAACATCAGCTTTTCAACAGCCTCATGCCTAACCACCCCATCCACACTTTCACATCTTCTCCTCCCTGTGCTACTTTGCTGTTTGGTTTTCTTATACACTCTATTAGCACTAGCCATATTCTATATCACAGTTTCCTTCTGTCTCTTCTCCCCTTAGTAGATTATAAGTGCTGTGCAGGCAGGGATTTCTCCCTTTTGTTCACTACTATATCCCTGTTGCCCAGATCAGTGCTCAGTTCTAGGTATAATATGATTTCCCCTCTGCATTCTGTTTATGTTAATACTTGTGTAAGTGACTGTGAAGTTACTTTTGTGTTTCTACATGAACTTCTTGGTTTTGATGAATACTGCTTTTTAATATGCTGCTGATTTTGAGTTTATACTGTTTTAGTCAGGACTCCCATTTCATAACAAAGAATCATGACCATTTTCTCTTTATACTATAATCACTCAGTTTTTGTATTGGGATGATATTTGTCTCATCAGACCAGTTAAAGAAGTTTTCTATATCATTTCTGTGTGCCTTGAAACAGTTTGTATATCAGTTTACTAGGTGCTTTTAAAAGTTGGTGGGAAGGTGCTTGAACTTGGTATAGAGTTTAGAGTCTGTCGACCACATCTTTCTCTTTCATGGGGGTTGATTTCTTTATGTCATTCAATTTAATTTTGTTAACTTAAAACTGGGAACACTGCCATGGGCTCACAGTCCCAGCACTTGGGAGGCTGAGGCAGGAGGATCATGGATTTGAGGCCAGCTTGGGATACATAGTAAGTTCTTGGTCAGTCAGGTGTATGTAAATATTTTAGTTAGGATTCTCTAAAGGAGCAGAACCCAGGAGATAAATATACATACTTACTATATGTATATATGTGTGTATGTATGTATCACATATATTTTATATATATGGATTCATGTGTATATATTGATGTATTAAGTCATCAGTATCCACAGATAAATTATACTGGAGAAGCTGAGAGACCAGTAGTTGGACCAGTTCCATCATAGCTGTCTGTCACTGGGGAGAAACAATTGCTGGTTTGTGGAAATCCTTCCACAAGGTAGGGTGCCTTAGTAGCCCCAATCTTCCTGGCAGCCTGGAATGTTCCCAGAGGACTGCTGAGCCCTAGTCCACCTTGAAAGTTTGGAATAAGCAACCACAGTGCTAGGACAGATCAACTCAGTGGCTAGAGGAAGGCCAAAGGAGAAAAGGGTAGGATGATCTTCCTTCTCAAACACTCTTTTTATGTGGACTGCTACCAGATGGAACAGCCACAATCAGAGTGGGTCTTCCCACAAATCAAGGCCATCAAAACAATTCTACAAGTGACACTCCCTACTCTGTGGCAAGGTGACACAAAAGCCAGCCATAATAGTGACCATATCATGCCTCAAAAATACAACTAAACAGGAACAAAAGTCAATAATTGAGATCTGCTGAAAACTTATCCTTACATTATTTTAAGATGCATATATGTGTAATAGATGTTCTTTTTATTTCTACTTATGCTTGTATCTTTTCTAGTTTTTACTTAAAAACATTGGGCTCCTAAATGGTCTTTTAAATTAAGCTTTTGTTTTAATTTTATTATTTTTCTTTCTCTTTAGTAATATTTTTATATGCTTAATTTGTCCCTACTTTGCTGAAACTTACTGAAAGCATTAAGGACACACTAGATTCTTAGGTTTTTATATTTTCCTTTTTTAAAATGAGAATATCTGTGTATAATATGCATTTGCACTACAACCCAAAGGTTTTGACACATTGTTTTTGTTTGTTTGTTTTGTTTTGTTTTGTTTTTTATCATTCCTTCCAAAAATCTATAGTTTCCATTTGGGTTTCTGTGCCCATCAATGATTATTTAACAGTGCTTCAAGATTTCTAAACAGTATAAACAGAGATAATTTTGTTCAAATTTTGATGTTTTTCATACTTTTAATAGTTTTAATTGTTTTCTGTGTGTGATTCTGAACTTAGGGTCATTTCTTGTTTGTACTTCATGGTTTGTTTTCTTCAGTAAGTACAAAGTGAGTGTTTGAAAATGTGCATTTTTCTTTCTTTGTTGTGTACAAAATATGATGGTCATCTCTCTGACCCTCTGACTGGCCTGTTGAACACAGAGTTCCTGCAGGATTGTGTTCCCATTGCTATAGTTTCTGTTCTCTAGATTCAGTACTATACTGTTAAGTACGCAGTCATTAACATCCTATTAAGACTCATTATATTTTATTCTTACATACTTTTTTGTACATTGTTACACCCATTAAACTCAAAATAAAAATTTCATTTGCCTATGTTTTCATTTTGAATTCTATCTTGAATACATTATTTTAAATTTGGTTTGTTAGCTCTTTCTTGGTATACATTTCCAGTATCTGTTTTTAACTTTCCTCTTTTACTTGGTTGAAGTAACCTGTAGCTGAATTCTAAGGATGAAAATATTTTTGTGATTATAGACCATTAACATTAAAGCCAATAAATGCTACTATTCACAAACCAATATAAAATATACAAAGAATATGAACACAAAATGAAATCCAACTTCATTAATGTCCAGGGAGTACAAAATAATAATGAAACTATCTTTTAATAAGAAGATTGGTGTTTTTTTTGTTCATGAGAATACTACAATTTTCAGACAATAGTGACGTGGAATTCTCAGACTCTGAGAATAAATATAGGTAGATTTTTTTCATGTTATGACATTTTTGACAGACAGGAAAATGTGTTTTCAGCACTTTTCAAGTAATCCTGAAGGACTTAAACTGTCCAAGACTGGTCAACACCCACCCCAAACCAATTTGCTTTGGTGAAGCTGATGATTAGGCAGGAAGCAGGTATGATTGGTTCAGCCTGAGTAGATATTGACTCTGGACCCATCCAATATGGCCAGGGGTCAGGGTCAAGTGAGACTGTGTGGGAGAGGGAGTAGATTCAGGGATTAGGTCTCCAAAGAACACAGAGGGAGCTGCTGGGTGGACTCCAGTGTCATAGATGCTGGTAGATTATGCTTTACCACATCCAAAATGAAGAAAACAACACCACTAATTAATTCCACTATCTGCTTTTCTCAAATAAACAGCTTCACTTGGAAAGCTTTCTTGATCTAAAAGGAGTGATGCCGGGTAAGTGAGCCCATGTGTGTGATATGTCTTGCAATCCACAGAATACTGAGGCAATGTGGTGTTGATTACAGCTAAAATAGGTAGAGAAAATACAAGCACACGTAGAAGCTCTCAGAATAAAACCCTAAATTCTCCCAAAGAGAAGTTTATAAAAATACTGCCTGGCAGCTGAGGGATTTTCAGCAGTCCTGAACTGAAGGGGCGTTTCAGATTGTTCATTCAGCAGGCTCCTCACTCAAACCTGTGTGGTGGATTTTGCAATATGGCTGAGATGGTCATGCCTTCTTAATGAGTGCTCCTGCACAGCAAACGTTTACTCATGTGGCATAAAAGGCAAAGGAGAATCTGAGAGCCATGTAATTTAAACTCAGAAGAAAGAGGAAAGAGGAGAGTTCTCTTTGCATTAACAACCTGAAGATATTTAAATGCATGTAATTTTATAAATCTTAAGTATATGTTGTGAAATGAGATACAAATATACTTCAGTAAGAAAAACAAGGCCAAGAAGAATTACAATTTACCTGGAGTCCACATCACAAAATAAGATGGCCTAGCATAATGAGAGATGCCAGCACCCTTAAGAATCTTAACTAGCCATGTGTGCTGTCTTGGGAAATATGTGCTTCAGCATTTAAACACATCACATTGTAATTACTCAGTTTCATGTATCTTGGCTATTAGCATGCCAATTCTTTGAGGGAAGGTATGTGTCACTCATTTTATAATTGCTCTTCTCAGAGCTCTAATTAGTTCTCAAATTGTACCTGATCCTCAACAAAAGTTTGCTGAAAGAACAAGGCAACCATTGGATGGAGAACATGTACATGGACCAGTCATAATCTTCATGTTTCTATCCCCAAATATTCAAACCCATTGGAAAATGAAGTAATCCAACCAGACATAAAATCATCGGAAATGGCGGCACTTACCACTAAATATGGTTCAATTTATTAGGGTCTTCCCGTGTGTACGCATCAGTAAGGGATTTCACAAGGGCAGGGCTGTGCACACCCCCCTGACTTCATGACTTCTCTGCAGAGTGGGTAATGTCATGTGTGCCTGACCCCTCCTGGTTCACCTCCTGTCCCACTGTAGTCATTATCACTTTCACATCTCAAAAGTCTCTCTATTTGGAAAATAAACATTATACTCACTCTATTTCTCTACATAACAACTTTTGCAATCTTGTATTATTAAACTTACCTGCCATTTTGAATTGTGGGAGATTCTGCTATACTTAAATGGTATTTTTTTTTCCATCAGGAAAACCTCATTTTCTGGACAGATCTGAATAAGCAGCTTTGAGCTGTGGGGGGTTGAGGTTTATAGCTTTGGAAGATGATGGCCTCATTTCCCTCAGTGTGTGGGGATGCCTTGTATTTCAGTGAGATTTCAGAGGACCAAACCATTTTGAATCTGAGCCACACTCTGTGATTGACATTTGACCTGTTTGAAATGGAAGAAGTATCATGTTTCTCTGAGGCTTTGAACATGAAATTCTCTCACTCTGCATCTACCTGCTGTTGATGTGGTCAAAAAAGTGGGGAAGGCAGTGACAACGCTTCAGGACTCAATAGGATTTCAACCCAATTACGGAAAAGGGTAGATTACAGAACCTGTAAGGATGAGCGTTTGACTCACTGACAGTCCATTCCAATTTACTTCCCTTTACTCCCCACATCTGGTCAGCTAGTCTGCCCTATTCTATCTGCTTGATCATTCACAGGAGTTACAAAAGTAGCCACTACATTAGACACGTCTTCAATTCCCAGGTCTCAACCACTCATCATATGCTAAAACTCATGAGATATATGAACTCATATGTTTTAGAAAACATATCAGATGTATCAGTTGGTGTCTTTTGTGGTGCACTCAGAACAATAGTTGTTAACTTGGGCAAGTGTAATGGGAATGAGGAGTCAAGATGGTTCATATAGCAGTTAAGTTTCAGAGATGCTGTCAGATGTTCAAGCAGAGATGCTTAATAGGTGGTTAAAACTATGGATATGGGGCTAGCAGACAGGGCTAGGACTAGAGGTGGAGGATTTGAAGACATTGACATGGTGGTGGTAGCTGGAGGTCACCACAGTGACACAATGCAAACTCTAGAGTTAAGTTCAACTCTGTGGGGTCAAAGCTTGCTGGTAAAATACCCCAAAGAACTGGTCTTTTTTTTTCTCTCTTTCTCTTTTTGAATGGTCTGATTATAGTTATGCTAAATTATTTCTGATTAAGGTATATAGGGCAGTTCACATGTCAATGAATACATACAAAACTTCTAAAATATTTTTCCTTTCATTAGGCAAAAAAATTCATTTCCTAAGGGCAGAACTGGATTGATTTTATTACACAGTACTAACCCTCCTCTAATTAGAGTCTGTGCTCTAGCCACTGATGTACCTATTGACCTACCTAATATCTGGAACAAACGAACATGTTCCTTTCCTAAATGGAAATCATGGGAAGAAGAGGGGTGTCAAGAAAGGGGAAATTTTGCCAGGCAAACAAATGGAAGCAACTCCAAATTTATTCGTTTTCTAGGTGTTCTCTCTCAACTTCAGGTGTGTGGGGTATGGTAATCTAGATTTTTATCTTGGAAATAACTTGGGAACCTAATCCTGATTGGAGACATCTGGAAAAAGAATGCACAACTCCCTTATTCTGATCTACCCTCCAGGCACAGAGCAAGAATAATACCAACTTTCCTACCCAGTACCTCTCAAACAAAGGCCTAAATCATTTGACAGTTCTTGGGTCCTGTAATCACCACCCACTTCCCACTCTATTGCCAGAGATCATAAAAATTTTTGGCGGCAGAAGATTAGAGACATCACTTGGGCAAAATCACATAGCAAGGCAGTGTTGCAACTGGGAATCACATGTGGGCCTCTTTCCAAGAGTAAGCTTAAGTAGTGTTTCTGTTCGGGGTTGGCTTGCTTTGAATCATCTTGAAGAAGACAATGACCTGCAGAAAGTGTGCCTCCTAAGTAGATCTCATACGCAGAAAGCAAATTTGTAAATACTGTTTTATGTATGGAATTACAACAAGAAAAGACATAGAAAATCCAAGAACACAAAACATCAACACCTAGAACAATATTGACAGTTAGGAGTGATGTAGCAGTTAATACCAGTCACTCTTTAACCAACTTATTTGATCTCAACTATTTCTTACAAGGACAACCATGTCAGTCAGGAATCTGGAGCTCTCCAGTTAATCATAAGCAACAACTCCTAGACTGTTCTTGAAGCAGAAATGGAGTTTAATTACAATAATTCTATCTTGGATCAGGCTTTTCTTATAAAAGCAAGAGAAAAGATAGTGAGAATTCTCAGAAGAATGTGACACTAATTTTTTAAAACTTGATTTTTAAAATTAAAAATTTCAATATATGCCTTTGAAATGTTTATTTTTAATCCCTTAAAATTACCTAATTTTATTTGAGTCAAGAATGACACACAATAACATTTGTACTTAGCCTTGAACTTAACTTTGGGAACACTTGGTTTTGGTTTCAGCCAACTGCTCTTTCTCAACTGCACCAGTTGGGACTGCTAAGAGTAGCAGGCAAGTGAAGCCTCAGAGACTGGCCAGGGCTAAACCACCAGAGAGACCCAAGAAGGCTATGAGGAATTTGGAAAGCAGATCTATTTTTTTCAAGTCCTCAGAGAGTTTGAAACTTGTTAATACATAAAATTAAGTGCATTTGGTATAAATAAGTGAAATTCCAGAGAATGACGGAGTGCGGCTCACATTTATAAAACTGCATCAAGATGGTTTGAGTCCTTGGAGCCTCAATGAAGTATAAAACATCAAAGCACAGTTGAGAAGACCAAGGATGTCATCTATGAAATCTGTAAATTCCAACCTCCCATGGCTCAAAGCTATTTCTACAGCCTCCCTCTTAGAAGAGGGGAGAAAAGCCACACAGTCACCTTTCTTCCCAATTTAGAGTGATGAGCAATGCAGTCCTGTGTCAGACATTTTTGTGCATGGTGATGGTGGGAAGTCACTCATTGAGTAGGTGGGAGGTAGGTGTCTTAGGACAGCAGCATGTGCCAAGCTCTGTGAAGACATGCAAACATCTGTTGTCAATGTGTGTGGGAGAAAGAACATGAAGGCAACAATCAGGAGTCCAGAGCTATGACGCAATCAGAAGGTGGCATCGAGCAGGATGCATGAGGGCTTGGTAACTGAGCTTTTAATTATGAAGTGGAAACAATATCTAGTTTCTTGTTAGCCATAAGATTATACTGGATGGTACAATCCATTCAGTATATGTAGAGAGTACAGTGAGAAATTAATGTTTTATTTATGAAAAAATATTAGACATTTTATTCATTCTCCAATTTTCTTTTAAAATTTGTGACCACGACATGGTAGACAAAATTCTAGGCACAGTGATGTAAGAGTACTTGAATTAGACACACTATTGGGGAAATAGACAATGACTAGACAATTTTATATATATACACATTTATACATATATACACAAAGAATTAATATTTGAAGTCTATATATGTATATACTTGTGATACAAGTACATACATACACACACACACACACACTTTAAACATTAATTATTTGGCTAAATAGCAAGTCCTAGCCAGGCAGTGATGGTGCATGCCTTTAATCCCAGCATTCAGAAGGCTGAGGCAGGTGGATCTCTGTGAGTTCGAGGCCAGCCTCAGGACTTATGATGAGGTTTCAGTTGGCTGGATCTCAGTGCCTGGATGGACCAACTTTTAGGTCATCCAGTAGTCAGTGGTAGGAGGCTTTGATTATTCAGGCAGTGGAACTGTTCATAGGGCTCCCCACAATACTATATCTTTATGTCTGTTTCCCTCCAGAGTGAATTATTCAAGGGATAATTATCCAAGGGATAATTCAAGAGAGAAAGAGAGAGAACAAGGCAGGGGTTGGTATCTTTTCTTACCTGGCTCAGAAGTGGTATGCCACTTTTTGTAATGGTTATTAAGGCAAGCCTAGAACACCATGAAAAGGGACCACGAAAGGATGCACGGACCAGCAGATACAGATCAGAGTGGATGGCCAACCTTCTAACATAAATAGTGAAAAGTGATGTCAAAGTAGTGGGCTGTGACAAAGTGGAGTCCTAACTCTGCATTTTAAAGAAACTGACTCACTCCTTAAGTCAGTGATTCTCAACCTGTGGTTGTGACTCCTTTGGGGGTTGTAAATCAGATACCCCACATAGCAGATATTTACATTATGATTAATAACAGTAGCAAAATTACAGTTACAAAGTAGCAACAAAATAATTTCATTATTGGGAATCACCATAACATACAAAACTGTATTAAAGGGTTGCAGCATTAGGAAGGTTGAAAACCATTGCCTTCCTTAAGTGAACCTAAAAGGAGAGGAACTAGCCCTCGGAAGACCCACAGAAGAGCTTTTGGACCTGGACTAAGGGCCTTTGGCATGGGAGATGTAAAGGCTCCAAATGGAAAGAGGTCAGCCTTGCTAGGAAGCAGGAAGAAGATGCAGTAGCTGACAGTGGTGAGGGAGAGATGGTGGCTTGTGATGCTGGAAAGTCAGGGAGGGCCGGATCACAGAGGCACACAGTCATAATAGTTTTTACTTCCCCAGATGTCAGAAAGAAGTGATGATTCAAAGGCTTTCTATGGGGAATAAGCATGACCTACATTTTGAACAGCTTTCTGGCCCCTTTCCTGACAAGGCAGAAGGACAACAGGAGTAGAGGCAGGGAGACTAGTTTTAGGCTGTTTCTGTAGTTCATAGTCTAGGTAAGTGAGGGCAGGGCCAGGCACACGCTGACAGGGAGGATCAAGTAGACAGGGAATTAGACCTGGAGGAGAGGTTTTCAAGTTTCATTGATGAGTTGAAATGATTTTTCATGTGAGTGTGAGTGCACATGGTACAGACAGAGTCAAAAGTGGTTCTCAAGTTAATTCTCAAGGAATTCTCCTTTCATTTTGGTGGCAAACAGGGAAAGGATAGAAAGGGTTTGGCTGGGATAAATGGAAGGTTAATGGGTCAGGGGATGAACAAAATCAAGAAAACCCTTTTGGTCATCACAGCTTTGAAATAGCTGTGCACCATAACTAACCACAAAGCATTGCAGTAGATGAGACTCAGCCTCCCAAAAATGGATCTAAGAATTTGGGAGTTATTAAAATACATATTTAAAACCACACATTGCATGAGATTCTCTAAGAAGGACACAGAGAGAGTAGCAAAAGGTCTGGGAATCCTGACCACTCTGAGGATACATAGCCGGCTGTAGCCATCACCACCAGTACTTCATCCTTCAGCCAGTGCCAAGAACACACACCAAAGAAAACAAGACAAAGAACAGGAATAAGAAGTGAGGAACCAGCACTGCAGATAGAGGGCTGTGAGAGGTGAGGAGCCAGCCCTGCAGATGGGGAGCTGTGAGAGGTGAGGAGACAGCCCTGCAGATGGGGAGTTGTGGACACTATAAGAAGGATGAGGTGGATACAGAGTGTATGGCTATGCTAGAAAGTCTTCAGATGTGTTAATGAGGAGACAGCTGATCACATTGACAAGATGGGTTCTGGGAATTTATGGATGAAACCATAGTGAATGCCAAAGTGAATGAGATGTCTGGAAAAGGGCACACAGGACAGGTAGGTGCTTTATCCAGAACTTTTGCTGTAAAAAAAAAGATGAAGGATGTAGAAACAAGGTGTGTGTGTATGTGTGTGTGAGAGAGAGAGAGAGAGAGAGAGAGAGAGAGAGAGAGAAGAGGAGAAGAGAAGAGAAGAGAAGAGAAGAGAAGAGAAGAGAAGAGAAGAGGAGAGAGATCCTCAATGCAAGAGAGAAAGCAAGAGCCAAGGGGAAAAAAGGATGAAACCTTGATAATAGCCAAGACAAATTAAACATTGGAAAAATAGTTTAAAATGTAAACTTTTTTAGTTTCCCCTCCCCCATCCACCAATAACAACACTTAAAAATTGACTAGGCAGATTTATTTAGGATGTGATGATCTTCTCTTTGCTCACTTTGTAATTTTCTCCCCAGCAGGCTGAGCTGTTCATTCTGACTCATGCCTGGATGGAGGATTTTGAAAAATGACCCTGGCTGTGTGTGGGATAATATCGCCTACACACCATCAATATCTCGTGATGCTCCATGGGGAAGATACAGGAACCAGCTATAGGAAACAAATAGGATTCCTGTCTTCAATGCCAGATCCACGTTTACAGCAAAAGACAGGGAGAGTGAGTTTACACAGAGCCGGGATGCTCAGGGTTCCTGCCACACTGGCAGTACCCTTCCTCTCCTGCACTGCACTGTATCGATGACAGTCCAGGGAACAGGGGAATTATGTTTAGGGCTTACTTGATGATCAGATTTGATTCTCCTCACCCCTCTCTTCAGCTCCTCTCCCCGCTCTGGAGCCCTCTTTCTTCTTTCTCTCTGTTCTTTGATGCTCGTTCCTGGCACTTGCAGGAGGGACGGGGTGACAGCGCTGACGGCTGAAGTCATCTATTTATACCCAGAATAAGCACAAAATAGGGAAGAGATTGCGCAAATTAACATAAACTGTGCATCCAAAAATACTTTGGCCTTAACAGAGGAGGAGGGAAGCTGTTCTGAGCCCTGACCTTCCCTTGGCCGGCCCAGAGTTTCCCTTCGTCGGCGGGCAGAGTGCTAACTTCTGCTGGAGTGTAAGCATGGCGTTAGACGTTCATTATCTTACTTAGTCCTCTGCTAATGTTCTGAGAGGTAAGTATTATTATGCTTGTGCTATTGTTGGGGGGGGGGGGAAAGTTGCTTGGCATGGAGCTACACACTTGCCTGAAATCCCAATACTCATTGGTGGAGCCAGGAAGGTCACGGGATTGAGTCCAGCCTGGGCTACAGCGAGTTACAGGACAACTTGAGACAAGGTGCAAGCCTGGCTCGGAGAAGGCCCGAACAGAAAAGACAAAAAGAAAAAAGGAGAAGGCGGTGGGAGAGTAGGGTGATTGTAAGCGATATATTGTGCAACTTTGGTGAATAATATATTTTTTTAACTTTTATTGATTCTTTGTGGATTTCACATCGTGCATTCTGATCCCACTTGTCTCTCTGTCCCCTTGCTCCCGCCAACCTGCCCTTGAAAACAAAACCAAATTTAAAAGAAAAATTAAAAACCAAACAAAACAAAGAAACAAAAGAAGACAAAATAAAACAAAAAAGGAGAAGAATCTTGTGGTGGAAGCAGCAGTGTGGCCTCTTGAGTCACACTGTGTACTCTTTAGTCCATTCATCTTTACTTGTAAGTGTTCATTGCTGTGAGTCATTGGGCTGGCTCCAGGCCTCTGGTTTCTGCTACTCCACTGATAATGAGCTCTCACTGGGGCTCCTCTTGAATATCCTGTTGTTGTCCTGTGTCGTGGAGATCCTGCTGTTTTGGATTTGTAGGTTCATCCCCTTCACGTGCTCCAAAAGTTCATAGATTTGGTGGATGTTGTGGTGGGCCTACTCATAGTCCTGGTTTAGGGCCCGGGTTGTAGTTGGATTGGTCAGCTCACTAGCTTTCCCTCATCCTCACAAGGTGAGTGCTTCAGCACTGTCAAGGCTAGCTCAGCCAGTGCAGCCTGCAGCAAGGAGTGGGGCCAGTTCTCCTGCTCTCAGGTCCTCGGTTCCAGCTCACCCTCACTCACGCTACCAGGGCCAACTCTACTGTTTTGCCCAGGCAAGGTGCAGGGCCCTCTCTCCCAATTGTTATAGGGGGCATACGAAGGAGAAGGAGTCAGGTCAGCTCTCCTGCTCTCATGCCCAGGGCCAGCTCACCTGTGTCCCAACACCAGGGCCAGCTCTAGTGTGCTGTCCAGGTGGGGTGCCGAATGGTTCTCCTGTATGCTGCAGCTGATGAGGGGCAGAGCTAGTTCTCTTACTCTCCTAACCGAGGGGAGCAGTTCTCTGGCCTGCTGCAGGTAGCAAGGGGAGGAGTAGGGAGGGCATCTTTTCTAAACCCATGCCACAGCGTGGCAGATAAGGGGGGCAGGTCTGTTCTATTACTCTCCTGCCCTCAGGGCTAGCTCATCTGAGTCCCCAACTACAGGATCAGCTCTAGTGTGCTGCCTGAATTATATCTCTATCTCTATCTCTGTCATCTATCTACCTATCTACCTATCTATCTACCTACCTACCTACCTATCTATCTATCTATCTATCTATCTATCTATCTATCTATCTATCTATCTATCTACCTATTCTCTCTCTCTCTTTTAAATGAAGAATGTAAGATGGTGCCAGGCAGTGTTGAGGTTTCATCAAAGGGCGGTATGGTCTTTAGCTGTTTTAAACAATAGTGTATTGGAAATCAAGTCTATCAGTTTGGCAGTGAGTTGGATCCTGAGTCCCCTTGTCCCTACAACACTAGGCCTGGGTCAAAGAAAGTAAGTCACCTGAAGCAAAAGGGTGATTTAGGATGAGGTCTTCTTTCCATGCCCTTGGCTTCTAACTCTTCCTTCCTTCCTTCCTTCCTTCCTTCCTTCCTTCCTTCCTTCCTTCCTTCCTTCCTTCCCTTTCCTTTCCCTTCCTGCCTGCTTTCCTTCCTTCCTTCCTTCCTCCCTCCCTCCCTCCCTCCCATCCTTCCTCCCTCCCTCCCTCCATCCTTCCTTCCTTCCTTCCTTCCTTCCTTCCTTCCTTCCTTCCTTCCCTTTCCTTCCCCTTCCTGCCTGCTTGCCTTGCCTTCCCTCCCCTCCCCTTCCTTCCTTTCCTTCCTTCCTTCCTTCCTTCCTTCCTTCCTTCCCTCCCTCCCCCCTCCTTTCTTCCTTCCTTCCTTCCTTCCTTCCTTCCTTCCTTCCTTCCTTTCTTGTTTGGTTTTTCAAGACAGGGTTTCTCTGTCCTGGAGCTCATTCTGTAGACTAGGCTAGCTTCGAACTCACAGAGATGTGTATAGCTCCACCTGCCTCTGCCTCCCAAGTGCTGGGATTAACGGTACACTCCAACACCACCAAGAGGCTTCTAATTTCTTCAGCCAATATCCTCCTCCATTGTAAAGACTCACAGATCTTTTTATCTTTTTAAGTCTGACCTCACAGAAGAGGTCATATAAACGCATTCTCAAAGGGATGCTAATTGCACAACATCCCCAGGGTGGTAGCCTCTTCCAGAGGCATTTTCCTCTTAACAGGAAGAAGAAACAGCCTTTAAGAAAATGGAAGCTATGGAGGAAAAGTGCTTGTCATTACTGAGCGATTGGGTTCAGTTTCACCTGGAAAACACTGTGGTGGCTCTGGTGAGTTTTCAACAGCTTTAAGGATTCGAGGCAGCCTTAGTTGGGGAGAGACTATCTATCAAATAAGGCTTTTGCTTTATTTGTATCTAAGATTTGTATCTATGTCTTGACAGTTGTGTAGAAGAGAAAGATTTGATTTAACACACATTGCTGATAAACCAGAAAGTGATTTGAGTAATTGAACCATTGCTTTGAAGGTAAGCCTACAGAAGATAAACTTACTCACATAGTTTCTAGTTTCTTGCACTTTGGACTGTATACTGTTACATAAAAGTAGTTTTATCCAGATGAATCTACCAAGCAAGATATTCCCACTGATGCAGTAATAGTGACTGCATGACTGTTATGAGAATAACCACTTTATGATTGAATTTGAGGCCTGCTCAACAGGAAGAAATTAATACTTAGCAGTGTTAACCTGGGTCAAAAGCCCATGGTTGAGAGGACATAAGATCTAATAGGGAGCCTATTACTGTGGTTTTGTTAAATGAACATGTCGAAATACCTTCAGTATTTCCCTTTCTACTCTCATGTCACATTGTTCTATTGACCTCTGTAGCCCTTTCCCTTAAAGCTCTTTTACCCTCTCTCAATGGCCCCTTCCTAGTTTCCTGGCCTCCTCCTACACTTATTCCCCACTTAAATACATAATATAGTAATGTATGTATATATAGCATATGAGAGAGGATGCAAAATTTCAGTATGAGCCTGGATTACCTTGCTTAATGTTATATTTCCTAGCTTGACCCATTTCTCTGCAAGTTTCATTTCTCTTTACAAATGAATAAAATTCCATTGTGTATATGTACCACATTTTCACTGTTCATTCATCAATTGATAGATGTCTACACCAGTACCATTTCCTGGTTATTGTAAAAACAGCAGCAATAAGCATGGATATGTGAGTGTCTGTGGTAACCCAAGAGTCTTTGAGTATAGAACCCAGGAATTCTATAGCTGGTTGATACAAAGAAAGAAACAAAACTGCTAATCAATAAATTGGCCAATGAATTGAACAGACAGTTCTCAAAAATAGAAATAAAATGGTCAATAAATCCTTTTTAAAGTTGTAGGGAGGCAGTGAAGTCCGGAGCAACTGTAGTCTTGAGTGAGTGAGGCCTGGGTAAATGTGTATTGTTGACATGGGCACAGCCATGTGGGCACAGTCATGCCAAGGATCCCAAAGGCTCAGCCATGGGAATGACAAAGGCTTCTCCAGGGAGGCCAGAGAGATGGTGAATGTTTATGTTTATACTGATGGATTAGTACTGCTCTCAGCCTTGGCTAGAGAAGTTTCTTTTTATAGTCAATGCAGACACTCAGAACAGGTCAAAGTGCTGAGAAAAAGTGACTGCTGAATGCTCATCCCTAAATGCAACATCAATGTTAATTCCTGTAAAGCTCAGAAAACGTTATGGAAGAGAGGGCAAAAAGGATGTAAAAGATGGAGAGAAGTGCTATGAAATGTCTCTTCGGGGTATGACATGGCTGTTGCACTCACTCATGAACTTACAGCGGCTGAGGTGAATTGAACATGAATTGCATGAGATCAACAGTTCAGCACCAGTGGGGGAAGGGCACATGAGACCTCACCCCCAGCTGAAGACATACTGTTACTTAATGGCTACAGCAAGAAGGGGAGTCATGGGTATTGTTCCTTCTAAGTTGCCCATGATCCAATAAATAACCCTACACCCACGTGCCTATGGGCAGCACTAACTAGACTCAATGAGTTATTCAAAGAAAAAGATGAAAACAGGAGGAAGATGTGGTGGGAAGACTGGTTCCCAAGTACTGGGGGTTAGTAAGAGGGGGATAGAGACGGTTCAGCAGTGAAGAGTTCCTTCACAGAGGAACTGAGTGTGCTTTTCAGAACCCATGGTGGGGAGCTCACAACTCTCTCTAAGTCTAGCTCCTGGGGTCTGATGTCTTCTTCTGGCCTCCATAGGCACATGTTTGCTCATGAGCATACACGCATTCATGTACACACATACTCATAAATAAAAATAAGTCTTAACAAAAGGAGTTGAATAGAAGTAAACATGATCAAAATCCATTATCTACTATATAAAGTTGTCAAAAATATAAATAATTATTTTAAAGTATTGGCAGTTCATTTTTTAATGTAAAGATTTGTTATTTTCAAAAATGTCAACAATCCACTGATTAAGCCATTTTATAGAGTATCATAAAGAACAAAGAGCCTATTCCTTTCTCCTCTTCTATGCCTGCACTCCTGGAAGATAGCAGTGTGTGTGTACCCTTCCCTGGGTTTCTTCTATGTGACTAAAACTATGTCTGGACAGTGGCTCTTTAGAAGGACATGTGCATATACACAAATGTATTTTTTAGGGCTTATTTTCTAGTTTCTGTAAAAAAAAATGGAATCAAATGAAAAACAATGCCTAGAACTTGTTTCCATTCACTGAAAACAGTTCCCAAAAGTACTTCCAGCCAATCCAAACAAGTCTTTGTATTTGTTTTTCTTTTATTCATCTTTGTTCATTTGGATTTTTGAGACAGTGTCCCACTGTGTAGCCCAGGATGGGCTTAACTTGAGATTTTCCTGTTTGGAGCTCCTTAGGGTTTCCAAAGAGTATGTAAGCCATCCAATCTGGTGTCCCTCCCTCCCTCCCTCCCTCCCTGCCTGCCTCCCTTCCTTCCTTCCCTTTCCTTCCTTCCTCACTTCCTTCCTTCTTCCTCCCTCCCTCCCTCCCTCCCTCCCTCCCTCCCTCTCTCTCTCTCTCTCTCTCTCTCTCTCTCTCTCTTCTCTCTCTCTCTCCCTCCCTCTCTTCCTCCTTCCTTCTTCCTTCCTTCCTTTCTAACTCAGGATCAGAACCAAAGTGTCCCTGCTCCATGTTAGGCACACACTCTACCACTTAATTACATATCCAACCCTCAATTTTTTTTTTTTAATTTTGAGATATATTCTCATTTACAATCTTCCTGCCTCAGGCTTTTGAGTGTTGGAATTGTTGGCCTCTACCAAATCTGGCTTATTCCTTTTCCCACTCTTTTCCATAGAATGCCAGAGTCAGAGATTATTTGGATATTTCCTTTCTCTGTTAAACTGATAAGAGGATACTACACCTGACCTTAGCCAAAAGACCAAGAAGTGACATCCTTCCATATTAGACATCATCAGTTCGTTCTGGTATTCCTCCCTTCAGGGGGATGTAAACTCTAACTTATGATGAAAATCCTCAAATTAATCAGAAAAAGAAATACAGGCATAAATGGACTAAACTTATAAGCAGTGCACAAAGCAGGAACTGAACATGCTCAAACCTTCATGATCAGAGACCCACAGCTCCAGGATCATAGATATGCAAGTGGAGACAATTTGCTGAATTGTTTTATTCATTAGGTTGCATAAAGAAAAAGAGTTGTCAATACCTAGTGTGGTAAAGCTCAGGAAAATGGAGCTTTCATATAGTTGGTAGAAATGTATGCTACAACCAAGTAGTGTCTCCCAAAATCAGGGTTACTCACCTCTGGCTACTGCAAACCCCTCTGGAATCCTAGCTAAGAACAGAAACATCAAACAATGCTGCCTTTCAAAGAGTGTGTATGCTAAAGACACTTCTTATGTCTTGTCATTTGAATTTCAAGTCTCTCACCAGATCAGTTGCATGCTTGGTCCTCAGTGTAGGGAGCTGTTTGGAGGCTTTCTGGGAACTGAGGGCATGGACCTTGACTGGAGGGAGAAGAGCGCTAGGGAAAGGATTCTGAAGGCCATGTTTTTTCGGCTTCCTGTCCAGGCCACTGAACAGCTGCACCTCAGGCTTCTGCCACTTGTGGGCCTCTCCACTCCAGTTTCCCTGCTGTGATGGACTGAAACCATAGCCAGAACGAGCCCTTGTTTCAGTGAGACATTTCGCCACAGCCTTGAGAAAAGCAACCAAGCATGCTGCATCCAGTAGGTCTTCTCTTTGCTCCCGAGTCAGAACCTGAAAACTGATTGTGTTGTAAGTCACAGCAGGTGGCATGTCTGCAGCAAGTGCTCAGGACATTGTCTGCTGTGGCTGGTATTGCATGGCCCAGAGACAGGAAGTAAAATAACAATAACAACAACAAACTAACATAGAAAAACAGAACAGAGGGCTATCCAGCCATAAAAAGACCTCAGTGAGTGTGGTTCTCTGTAGGCAGGATTTCCATGTAGTGTCCCACTCTCCTAAGAAACATAAACCTCCAGAGGTGGGGCGGCCGTGTGTTTGTCTGGCTACCAGGAAGCATGCTCAGCTATGTAGTGAATGTTAAACAAGGGGAAAACTTCCTGAGAGGATGGCTCTAATTATTTTCTCAAATTGTATATATTTGCACTCAACTATGACTCTGTCCATAAAATGAAATGCAAGCATTTAATCATTTCCTTACTTTTCTGAAACTGCTTACTCTCTACTCAGGTTTCAGAGTGGTGGTAGTATTCCAATATTCTCTGGTGAGGGTCAGGGCAAATCATATAGAATCCCCGCCACCCTGCAATTACAGCTTGTGATTTTACTGTGTCCTGAAAACTTCAGACAAGGCTGAAATGATGCAACACTGGCCTGTAGAGCATTTGGCTGCCCTGTTTGTGGTATGGGGATGAAAAGAGGATTGAACAGATTAGAATACATTGCACTAAGTATTACGGAAAGGTCTGACTCTCCTGAAGAGGAAGGGATAGTGGAGCCTTGTAGAGTGGATGGACTTCTTTCAGAGCTGACAGGCTCACTAAGCATGTGCCTAGATGAGGCAGGGGATGAAAAAAGAGTGTAATTTTGGAGTGACTGGTTGAATTCACAATGGGAAAGAAAACTGTATCATTTTCTGCTGGATAACAGGAGGTTGTGCTGGACAGTACAAGATCCAACGAGACATTCTCTGTGGAGCTCTACGTGAGGGAAGGGTCCAGGTTACATTTCTGTGGGGGAAATTACAGAGGACTTCTTGAGACTAGCTACAGAACTGGTGGCAGAGAAACCACTGAGAACGCTACCATGACTCTACTGGAGGGACAGCATGATGCTCTGATTAAGATCACATCTAGAACCAGGTTTTAAGGTTCAAATCCCATCATCAGTCATTAGTGATGTGATCTTGGGCTGGTTACTTACTAACCATATCGATAAGTGATGGTAAAAGAGCCATCTCTTGCGGTGGCTGAAGAGTTAATATTTGCAAAGTGTTCAACATGATATCTAACGCATTGTGAGTTCATTGTAGGTGATTCTTAAGCAAAAAGAAGTAAATGAATAAACCTAATGAAAGTCAGGGTTAAATAATTGGCAGTAGTAATAGAAAGAAAGTGCTGGCTAGAATTGAGATGTTCTTATTTTTTAAAAAGTTTTAAGGATTTATTTATTTTTACTTTATGTGCATTGGTGTTTTGTCTTCCTATATGTCTGTGTGTTGGTGTTAGATTCTCTGGAACTCGAGTTACAGACAGCTATGAGCTGCCATGTGGGTGCCAAGAATTGAACCCGGGTCCTCTAGAAGAACAGCCAGTGTTCTTAACTGCTGAGCCATCTCTTCAGTCCTGAGAAATTCTTATTTTTGAGTTGGAACTTGAGTAGGCTTGGTGATAGATTGGATGGGAAAGATTAAATAGGAAGAAGCTGCCAGCACGGCCAGGCTCTGAGGCAGCACAGCCCAGGACCCACAGGGAAGCCAGCATCTCTAGAGCTCCCTTCCTTCTCTGTGATTCCTAGTGTACCCTAACCTCCCATGGTCGTCCTAATGAGTCAGCTAGAAAATGCTGTTCCAGGCAGCCACTGAGTCTTCAATAAATGCTACTTCCTTATTTTATGATGACTCAAAGTTTATAGAGAATGGTTTATGAAATCATTCACTGAGAGGCTGTGCGTGGTGTTAAAGGGGCTGAGAAGAACAAGTTCATTTCAAAACATGTTATTACTCACCCTCCCCACTTTGTGTGTGTGTGTGTGTGTGTGTGTGTGTGTATAGGTGTGTATGCGTGTATGTATGTGTGTATGTGTGTATGTATGCCTGTGTGTGTATGTGCGTATGGGTGTGTATGCGTGTGTGTATGTGTGTATGTGTATGTATCTGTGTGTGTATGTGTGTGTATGTGTATGTGTGCATGTATCTGTGTGTGTATGTGTGTGTGTATGTGTGTATGGGTATGTATGCCTCTGTGTGTGTGTTTGTGTGCGTGCACGCGCGTGTGCGCGTGTGCGTTTGGGTGTGTATGGAGCCTCAGCACATGTGGTCAGAAGAAACTTGCTGGAGTCCGTTCTTTCCTTTCCCCCTTGACAGGAGCTCTAGGGATCGAACTCAGATAGTCAGGCTCAGTAGGCAAGTGCGTTACCTGATGAACCATCTCCAGTCCAAGTTCCATTTTCTGATCAGAGACTTGCCACATATCAAGTGAGCCACACAGCTGGGAAGTGGCTCCGGAACTCAGAAGAGAGCATAGCTTCTACTCACCTCTCAGAAGTCAGTTCACGAGTAGTAGCTTCCTGTGATGATAACTAAACTCCAGAGATAATAAACATGAAGAAAAATGGCTTGTGGTTTTAGAGGCTCCTCTCTGTGACTGTTTGATCCCTTGGCTTTGAGCTCATGGTGAGGTAGCACAGTGTGCGCTATGATGCGGTGGAACGAAACTACTCACTAATCACAAGCCACGGAGCAGAGAGAGTGACAGGGCTACTTCAAGTTTATGCCCACGGTGACCTAAAGATGTCTCCTTAGGAAGCCCAGTGTTCTAAGGGTTCTACCATCTCTCAGTATTTCTGCCCTATGGGCCAAGCCTTGAGTATATAAGTCATTGCAGGCACTTATCATCCAGGTTAAATTGCTAAGCCAAACTGTATCGAGGTTAAATTGCTAGACCAAAATCACTTCACCTCTAGCTAGATTTTGGCCAAGTACATCATACACATTAACATCTTAAAAATAAAACAACAACCTGTGATATTAGTGGGTGGAGCATAGAAACCAAGACAAATGTTGAAGTTGGTGTCAGGTAGACCAGATGATGAATGTATGGAATGGAAATATGATCCAG